>NC_086373.1:83081908-83381908 GCF_036588685.1 Mytilus trossulus
CCATGACGTAGTCCTCCACTACAATTACTACATAATTACACATTTATAAGTCTTTTTGATGATAACCTTAGGTCTATCAGTGACAAGATGAGAATAAAACTCTATTTTCTTCTTGCAAAAATTATGCTACGTCCCTGGGTGGGCTCGAACCACCAACCTTTCGGTTAACAGCCGAACGCGCTAACCAATTGCGCCACAGAGACTGGCATGTCAAGCTTTAGAATTTTTAGGTAGTGATGTTTTTACCTGGACATTTGTCATATGCATGTATACCGTATACAACATATTAAAGGATGCATTATATTGACCAATTGATTATAACGGTCTAATCGACATTATCTGAAACATATATTGATGATGTCACATGTAATGCATTCGATCTTTAAAAATTCGACTTTAAAATCTAGCTGGGTTTCTTTTACCAGAAATCAAGTACCAGAACATGTTCATAAAAATTTCGTTCACTAGATCGAAAATGTGCATAAACCCTTAACAGAACATATATCCATGACGTAGTCCTCCACTACAATTACTACATAATTACACATTTATAAGTCTTTTTGATGATAACCTTAGGTCTATCAGTGACAAGATGAGAATAAAACTCTATTTTCTTCTTGCAAAAATTATGCTACGTCCCTGGGTGGGCTCGAACCACCAACCTTTCGGTTAACAGCCGAACGCGCTAACCAATTGCGCCACAGAGACTGGCATGTCAAGCTTTAGAATTTTTAGGTAGTGATGTTTTTACCTGGACATTTGTCATATGCATGTATACCGTATACAACATATTAAAGGATGCATTATATTGACCAATTGATTATAACGGTCTAATCGACATTATCTGAAACATATATTGATGATGTCACATGTAATGCATTCGATCTTTAAAAATTCGACTTTAAAATCTAGCTGGGTTTCTTTTACCAGAAATCAAGTACCAGAACATGTTCATAAAAATTTCGTTCACTAGATCGAAAATGTGCATAAACCCTTAACAGAACATATATCCATGACGTAGTCCTCCACTACAATTACTACATAATTACACATTTATAAGTCTTTTTGATGATAACCTTAGGTCTATCAGTGACAAGATGAGAATAAAACTCTATTTTCTTCTTGCAAAAATTATGCTACGTCCCTGGGTGGGCTCGAACCACCAACCTTTCGGTTAACAGCCGAACGCGCTAACCAATTGCGCCACAGAGACTGGCATGTCAAGCTTTAGAATTTTTAGGTAGTGATGTTTTTACCTGGACATTTGTCATATGCATGTATACCGTATACAACATATTAAAGGATGCATTATATTGACCAATTGATTATAACGGTCTAATCGACATTATCTGAAACATATATTGATGATGTCACATGTAATGCATTCGATCTTTAAAAATTCGACTTTAAAATCTAGCTGGGTTTCTTTTACCAGAAATCAAGTACCAGAACATGTTCATAAAAATTTCGTTCACTAGATCGAAAATGTGCATAAACCCTTAACAGAACATATATCCATGACGTAGTCCTCCACTACAATTACTACATAATTACACATTTATAAGTCTTTTTGATGATAACCTTAGGTCTATCAGTGACAAGATGAGAATAAAACTCTATTTTCTTCTTGCAAAAATTATGCTACGTCCCTGGGTGGGCTCGAACCACCAACCTTTCGGTTAACAGCCGAACGCGCTAACCAATTGCGCCACAGAGACTGGCATGTCAAGCTTTAGAATTTTTAGGTAGTGATGTTTTTACCTGGACATTTGTCATATGCATGTATACCGTATACAACATATTAAAGGATGCATTATATTGACCAATTGATTATAACGGTCTAATCGACATTATCTGAAACATATATTGATGATGTCACATGTAATGCATTCGATCTTTAAAAATTCGACTTTAAAATCTAGCTGGGTTTCTTTTACCAGAAATCAAGTACCAGAACATGTTCATAAAAATTTCGTTCACTAGATCGAAAATGTGCATAAACCCTTAACAGAACATATATCCATGACGTAGTCCTCCACTACAATTACTACATAATTACACATTTATAAGTCTTTTTGATGATAACCTTAGGTCTATCAGTGACAAGATGAGAATAAAACTCTATTTTCTTCTTGCAAAAATTATGCTACGTCCCTGGGTGGGCTCGAACCACCAACCTTTCGGTTAACAGCCGAACGCGCTAACCAATTGCGCCACAGAGACTGGCATGTCAAGCTTTAGAATTTTTAGGTAGTGATGTTTTTACCTGGACATTTGTCATATGCATGTATACCGTATACAACATATTAAAGGATGCATTATATTGACCAATTGATTATAACGGTCTAATCGACATTATCTGAAACATATATTGATGATGTCACATGTAATGCATTCGATCTTTAAAAATTCGACTTTAAAATCTAGCTGGGTTTCTTTTACCAGAAATCAAGTACCAGAACATGTTCATAAAAATTTCGTTCACTAGATCGAAAATGTGCATAAACCCTTAACAGAACATATATCCATGACGTAGTCCTCCACTACAATTACTACATAATTACACATTTATAAGTCTTTTTGATGATAACCTTAGGTCTATCAGTGACAAGATGAGAATAAAACTCTATTTTCTTCTTGCAAAAATTATGCTACGTCCCTGGGTGGGCTCGAACCACCAACCTTTCGGTTAACAGCCGAACGCGCTAACCAATTGCGCCACAGAGACTGGCATGTCAAGCTTTAGAATTTTTAGGTAGTGATGTTTTTACCTGGACATTTGTCATATGCATGTATACCGTATACAACATATTAAAGGATGCATTATATTGACCAATTGATTATAACGGTCTAATCGACATTATCTGAAACATATATTGATGATGTCACATGTAATGCATTCGATCTTTAAAAATTCGACTTTAAAATCTAGCTGGGTTTCTTTTACCAGAAATCAAGTACCAGAACATGTTCATAAAAATTTCGTTCACTAGATCGAAAATGTGCATAAACCCTTAACAGAACATATATCCATGACGTAGTCCTCCACTACAATTACTACATAATTACACATTTATAAGTCTTTTTGATGATAACCTTAGGTCTATCAGTGACAAGATGAGAATAAAACTCTATTTTCTTCTTGCAAAAATTATGCTACGTCCCTGGGTGGGCTCGAACCACCAACCTTTCGGTTAACAGCCGAACGCGCTAACCAATTGCGCCACAGAGACTGGCATGTCAAGCTTTAGAATTTTTAGGTAGTGATGTTTTTACCTGGACATTTGTCATATGCATGTATACCGTATACAACATATTAAAGGATGCATTATATTGACCAATTGATTATAACGGTCTAATCGACATTATCTGAAACATATATTGATGATGTCACATGTAATGCATTCGATCTTTAAAAATTCGACTTTAAAATCTAGCTGGGTTTCTTTTACCAGAAATCAAGTACCAGAACATGTTCATAAAAATTTCGTTCACTAGATCGAAAATGTGCATAAACCCTTAACAGAACATATATCCATGACGTAGTCCTCCACTACAATTACTACATAATTACACATTTATAAGTCTTTTTGATGATAACCTTAGGTCTATCAGTGACAAGATGAGAATAAAACTCTATTTTCTTCTTGCAAAAATTATGCTACGTCCCTGGGTGGGCTCGAACCACCAACCTTTCGGTTAACAGCCGAACGCGCTAACCAATTGCGCCACAGAGACTGGCATGTCAAGCTTTAGAATTTTTAGGTAGTGATGTTTTTACCTGGACATTTGTCATATGCATGTATACCGTATACAACATATTAAAGGATGCATTATATTGACCAATTGATTATAACGGTCTAATCGACATTATCTGAAACATATATTGATGATGTCACATGTAATGCATTCGATCTTTAAAAATTCGACTTTAAAATCTAGCTGGGTTTCTTTTACCAGAAATCAAGTACCAGAACATGTTCATAAAAATTTCGTTCACTAGATCGAAAATGTGCATAAACCCTTAACAGAACATATATCCATGACGTAGTCCTCCACTACAATTACTACATAATTACACATTTATAAGTCTTTTTGATGATAACCTTAGGTCTATCAGTGACAAGATGAGAATAAAACTCTATTTTCTTCTTGCAAAAATTATGCTACGTCCCTGGGTGGGCTCGAACCACCAACCTTTCGGTTAACAGCCGAACGCGCTAACCAATTGCGCCACAGAGACTGGCATGTCAAGCTTTAGAATTTTTAGGTAGTGATGTTTTTACCTGGACATTTGTCATATGCATGTATACCGTATACAACATATTAAAGGATGCATTATATTGACCAATTGATTATAACGGTCTAATCGACATTATCTGAAACATATATTGATGATGTCACATGTAATGCATTCGATCTTTAAAAATTCGACTTTAAAATCTAGCTGGGTTTCTTTTACCAGAAATCAAGTACCAGAACATGTTCATAAAAATTTCGTTCACTAGATCGAAAATGTGCATAAACCCTTAACAGAACATATATCCATGACGTAGTCCTCCACTACAATTACTACATAATTACACATTTATAAGTCTTTTTGATGATAACCTTAGGTCTATCAGTGACAAGATGAGAATAAAACTCTATTTTCTTCTTGCAAAAATTATGCTACGTCCCTGGGTGGGCTCGAACCACCAACCTTTCGGTTAACAGCCGAACGCGCTAACCAATTGCGCCACAGAGACTGGCATGTCAAGCTTTAGAATTTTTAGGTAGTGATGTTTTTACCTGGACATTTGTCATATGCATGTATACCGTATACAACATATTAAAGGATGCATTATATTGACCAATTGATTATAACGGTCTAATCGACATTATCTGAAACATATATTGATGATGTCACATGTAATGCATTCGATCTTTAAAAATTCGACTTTAAAATCTAGCTGGGTTTCTTTTACCAGAAATCAAGTACCAGAACATGTTCATAAAAATTTCGTTCACTAGATCGAAAATGTGCATAAACCCTTAACAGAACATATATCCATGACGTAGTCCTCCACTACAATTACTACATAATTACACATTTATAAGTCTTTTTGATGATAACCTTAGGTCTATCAGTGACAAGATGAGAATAAAACTCTATTTTCTTCTTGCAAAAATTATGCTACGTCCCTGGGTGGGCTCGAACCACCAACCTTTCGGTTAACAGCCGAACGCGCTAACCAATTGCGCCACAGAGACTGGCATGTCAAGCTTTAGAATTTTTAGGTAGTGATGTTTTTACCTGGACATTTGTCATATGCATGTATACCGTATACAACATATTAAAGGATGCATTATATTGACCAATTGATTATAACGGTCTAATCGACATTATCTGAAACATATATTGATGATGTCACATGTAATGCATTCGATCTTTAAAAATTCGACTTTAAAATCTAGCTGGGTTTCTTTTACCAGAAATCAAGTACCAGAACATGTTCATAAAAATTTCGTTCACTAGATCGAAAATGTGCATAAACCCTTAACAGAACATATATCCATGACGTAGTCCTCCACTACAATTACTACATAATTACACATTTATAAGTCTTTTTGATGATAACCTTAGGTCTATCAGTGACAAGATGAGAATAAAACTCTATTTTCTTCTTGCAAAAATTATGCTACGTCCCTGGGTGGGCTCGAACCACCAACCTTTCGGTTAACAGCCGAACGCGCTAACCAATTGCGCCACAGAGACTGGCATGTCAAGCTTTAGAATTTTTAGGTAGTGATGTTTTTACCTGGACATTTGTCATATGCATGTATACCGTATACAACATATTAAAGGATGCATTATATTGACCAATTGATTATAACGGTCTAATCGACATTATCTGAAACATATATTGATGATGTCACATGTAATGCATTCGATCTTTAAAAATTCGACTTTAAAATCTAGCTGGGTTTCTTTTACCAGAAATCAAGTACCAGAACATGTTCATAAAAATTTCGTTCACTAGATCGAAAATGTGCATAAACCCTTAACAGAACATATATCCATGACGTAGTCCTCCACTACAATTACTACATAATTACACATTTATAAGTCTTTTTGATGATAACCTTAGGTCTATCAGTGACAAGATGAGAATAAAACTCTATTTTCTTCTTGCAAAAATTATGCTACGTCCCTGGGTGGGCTCGAACCACCAACCTTTCGGTTAACAGCCGAACGCGCTAACCAATTGCGCCACAGAGACTGGCATGTCAAGCTTTAGAATTTTTAGGTAGTGATGTTTTTACCTGGACATTTGTCATATGCATGTATACCGTATACAACATATTAAAGGATGCATTATATTGACCAATTGATTATAACGGTCTAATCGACATTATCTGAAACATATATTGATGATGTCACATGTAATGCATTCGATCTTTAAAAATTCGACTTTAAAATCTAGCTGGGTTTCTTTTACCAGAAATCAAGTACCAGAACATGTTCATAAAAATTTCGTTCACTAGATCGAAAATGTGCATAAACCCTTAACAGAACATATATCCATGACGTAGTCCTCCACTACAATTACTACATAATTACACATTTATAAGTCTTTTTGATGATAACCTTAGGTCTATCAGTGACAAGATGAGAATAAAACTCTATTTTCTTCTTGCAAAAATTATGCTACGTCCCTGGGTGGGCTCGAACCACCAACCTTTCGGTTAACAGCCGAACGCGCTAACCAATTGCGCCACAGAGACTGGCATGTCAAGCTTTAGAATTTTTAGGTAGTGATGTTTTTACCTGGACATTTGTCATATGCATGTATACCGTATACAACATATTAAAGGATGCATTATATTGACCAATTGATTATAACGGTCTAATCGACATTATCTGAAACATATATTGATGATGTCACATGTAATGCATTCGATCTTTAAAAATTCGACTTTAAAATCTAGCTGGGTTTCTTTTACCAGAAATCAAGTACCAGAACATGTTCATAAAAATTTCGTTCACTAGATCGAAAATGTGCATAAACCCTTAACAGAACATATATCCATGACGTAGTCCTCCACTACAATTACTACATAATTACACATTTATAAGTCTTTTTGATGATAACCTTAGGTCTATCAGTGACAAGATGAGAATAAAACTCTATTTTCTTCTTGCAAAAATTATGCTACGTCCCTGGGTGGGCTCGAACCACCAACCTTTCGGTTAACAGCCGAACGCGCTAACCAATTGCGCCACAGAGACTGGCATGTCAAGCTTTAGAATTTTTAGGTAGTGATGTTTTTACCTGGACATTTGTCATATGCATGTATACCGTATACAACATATTAAAGGATGCATTATATTGACCAATTGATTATAACGGTCTAATCGACATTATCTGAAACATATATTGATGATGTCACATGTAATGCATTCGATCTTTAAAAATTCGACTTTAAAATCTAGCTGGGTTTCTTTTACCAGAAATCAAGTACCAGAACATGTTCATAAAAATTTCGTTCACTAGATCGAAAATGTGCATAAACCCTTAACAGAACATATATCCATGACGTAGTCCTCCACTACAATTACTACATAATTACACATTTATAAGTCTTTTTGATGATAACCTTAGGTCTATCAGTGACAAGATGAGAATAAAACTCTATTTTCTTCTTGCAAAAATTATGCTACGTCCCTGGGTGGGCTCGAACCACCAACCTTTCGGTTAACAGCCGAACGCGCTAACCAATTGCGCCACAGAGACTGGCATGTCAAGCTTTAGAATTTTTAGGTAGTGATGTTTTTACCTGGACATTTGTCATATGCATGTATACCGTATACAACATATTAAAGGATGCATTATATTGACCAATTGATTATAACGGTCTAATCGACATTATCTGAAACATATATTGATGATGTCACATGTAATGCATTCGATCTTTAAAAATTCGACTTTAAAATCTAGCTGGGTTTCTTTTACCAGAAATCAAGTACCAGAACATGTTCATAAAAATTTCGTTCACTAGATCGAAAATGTGCATAAACCCTTAACAGAACATATATCCATGACGTAGTCCTCCACTACAATTACTACATAATTACACATTTATAAGTCTTTTTGATGATAACCTTAGGTCTATCAGTGACAAGATGAGAATAAAACTCTATTTTCTTCTTGCAAAAATTATGCTACGTCCCTGGGTGGGCTCGAACCACCAACCTTTCGGTTAACAGCCGAACGCGCTAACCAATTGCGCCACAGAGACTGGCATGTCAAGCTTTAGAATTTTTAGGTAGTGATGTTTTTACCTGGACATTTGTCATATGCATGTATACCGTATACAACATATTAAAGGATGCATTATATTGACCAATTGATTATAACGGTCTAATCGACATTATCTGAAACATATATTGATGATGTCACATGTAATGCATTCGATCTTTAAAAATTCGACTTTAAAATCTAGCTGGGTTTCTTTTACCAGAAATCAAGTACCAGAACATGTTCATAAAAATTTCGTTCACTAGATCGAAAATGTGCATAAACCCTTAACAGAACATATATCCATGACGTAGTCCTCCACTACAATTACTACATAATTACACATTTATAAGTCTTTTTGATGATAACCTTAGGTCTATCAGTGACAAGATGAGAATAAAACTCTATTTTCTTCTTGCAAAAATTATGCTACGTCCCTGGGTGGGCTCGAACCACCAACCTTTCGGTTAACAGCCGAACGCGCTAACCAATTGCGCCACAGAGACTGGCATGTCAAGCTTTAGAATTTTTAGGTAGTGATGTTTTTACCTGGACATTTGTCATATGCATGTATACCGTATACAACATATTAAAGGATGCATTATATTGACCAATTGATTATAACGGTCTAATCGACATTATCTGAAACATATATTGATGATGTCACATGTAATGCATTCGATCTTTAAAAATTCGACTTTAAAATCTAGCTGGGTTTCTTTTACCAGAAATCAAGTACCAGAACATGTTCATAAAAATTTCGTTCACTAGATCGAAAATGTGCATAAACCCTTAACAGAACATATATCCATGACGTAGTCCTCCACTACAATTACTACATAATTACACATTTATAAGTCTTTTTGATGATAACCTTAGGTCTATCAGTGACAAGATGAGAATAAAACTCTATTTTCTTCTTGCAAAAATTATGCTACGTCCCTGGGTGGGCTCGAACCACCAACCTTTCGGTTAACAGCCGAACGCGCTAACCAATTGCGCCACAGAGACTGGCATGTCAAGCTTTAGAATTTTTAGGTAGTGATGTTTTTACCTGGACATTTGTCATATGCATGTATACCGTATACAACATATTAAAGGATGCATTATATTGACCAATTGATTATAACGGTCTAATCGACATTATCTGAAACATATATTGATGATGTCACATGTAATGCATTCGATCTTTAAAAATTCGACTTTAAAATCTAGCTGGGTTTCTTTTACCAGAAATCAAGTACCAGAACATGTTCATAAAAATTTCGTTCACTAGATCGAAAATGTGCATAAACCCTTAACAGAACATATATCCATGACGTAGTCCTCCACTACAATTACTACATAATTACACATTTATAAGTCTTTTTGATGATAACCTTAGGTCTATCAGTGACAAGATGAGAATAAAACTCTATTTTCTTCTTGCAAAAATTATGCTACGTCCCTGGGTGGCCCCCTTTTCCGTGATGCGGCTTGAAATTCTCATGAAATTTAGTTCTTTGCAAACAATCAATTTCGATAAGTCCACTATTTTTACAACTTTATTTGTGATCTTTTAAACTTTTGAAAAGCAAAACTGTTTAATCCACCAATCAATTCATTAAGATTGGATCATCTGAATGACAAAGTCATTGCGGAGAGATTTTATGTTTACCAAATATTGAGTTCCTCATTTAGAGGTCTATTGAGGATAATGACTAACATATAATTTATGTTATCCAAAACATTTTTTTTTGTCCCCTTTGGATTGAATTTCTGAATGAATTTGTGATTTTTTGTTAATTTCCTGAAGGGAAACGATTACAGTACGTAGAGGAAAGTTTTGGCAGGACAAAATCTAGACCCATAGAATTGTGTTATTCCAAATAATATTTATGTATGAAAATACAAACTGTAAACTCGGGGATATTTTTCCTTAGGTCTATCAGTGATAAGGAATTTTATCAAAATCTGTTTATAATGTGAGTTTTAATCAGAAATGTCATTCATTAAGGAGAAAGTTGGCTAATTGAACATAATGATAGTGAAACTGTGTAAATATGAGGTTAGATAACACACATGTATACATATCTGCTTCAACTAATGTTGGCATGAAATATATTTCAATTTCAACAAAGATCTTTGGTTCTAAAATAATTTGAAAAAGGAAACAGAAAATAAGGATCTTGATTTTGAAAATCAGAAAATAATGAATTCCTGAGACAATTGTTTCAGATTTTTTGGTGAATGCAATTGGAGATTACGAAAACGACTATATATTTTCAATACATTACTAACAAACTTTGTACTTACGTTTAGAATGGGTGGAACCGGCTTTTCCCTCTAAATACCATGTAACATATAAACCAAGCGTATATAGGGCGTATATAGGGATGATATACATAAGTCATCTGTGTAGATATAATTCGACTAGATATGCCAACCTTCAGACCTCCGACTTACAAAATCCCCATTAGATTAAGCAGAGAAATTGTATTTTTTGTCGTGTTCTTTCGTGAAGCCGTTGTGCATTATTCTAATGTTACATACTTGCTTTTCATGAAATCATGATATTGAAATCGTAATGTATATTTCTAAAGAAATATTTAGTCATAAAAGAACATATAGCTTGTTGTTCGGTGTGAGCCAAGGCTCCGTGTTTAAGGCCGTACTTTAACCTATAATGGTTTACTTTGTAAATTGTTATTTGGATGGAGAGTTGTCTCATTGGCACTCACACCACATCTTCCTATATCTATTTACAAATAGTCGTTGAAACCCGTTTAAATTTGCATGACAAAACCATTAAAATTCCATATGTGTTTCCGTTTGAATTTAAATCTACCAATGTTATGCATCTTTAATAAAACAGTATCTATCGCATATATAATAACAATGAATTAAGTCATCTAAATTGAAGCGTTTATTTTTCAAAAATGTGTTAGATTGTATCAAACAAAGTTTTTAAAGAATGAAAAGATATATTTTTTTATTTGATTTTAAAAAGTATTACTATCTAAATCATAATATATTGTAGAGTTTAGCAAGTAAAAATATAACAACAGATAACCAAGATAAATGATACAGTTGTA
Organism: Mytilus trossulus; assembly: GCF_036588685.1. Taxonomy (NCBI): domain Eukaryota; kingdom Metazoa; phylum Mollusca; class Bivalvia; order Mytilida; family Mytilidae; genus Mytilus; species Mytilus trossulus. The sequence goes on from NC_086373.1 coordinate 83,093,265, forward strand.
TCTTAATAATTTTTTTCACAGATATATAACTTCTCGTTGGTCGATGGAATCATCTTTTCATTATTACTTTAACAGATTCAAATAAGAAAATTTTCGTTTCTAGCCAAAAGTAAGTTATTCTTTAAAAATGAAATATTCGATTTAAAATTCCAATAGTTGCGAGGGAATACATTACCTATTTCTTCATCTTTGTAGAAACGTTCAAAGAGAAAGACAAAATTTAATGTATATTAATAATAAAAAAGGTAAAAGGTGGGATAAGATTTTCAAACTTTTGTGTAATTATTATTCCAATATTTCTTAATTCTAAACCATTAATATTTGAGAGACTGTTATTAAATCGACATTAATTTTAGATTGCAATATAAATATGTAATTATCTATGCTGTATTTTGGTTTTCCTGGCATAAATATGTAAGTATTAAATTGACTCTTGTATATCTGCAACCAAAGAAAGGGTGAATTGCTACATTTGTGGCCCCTTTAACTCGAAAATCAAAAAGTATTTCAATTCTACCAAATAAAATCCTTCGGATGGTTATAAGTCTTAGTTTGTTAGACAATAAAATATACATTTGATGTGTGTCTTGCGTATTGGTAATAGGGCTTCTTACATTAAGTGAAAAACAGAAAAAAAATATTTGAAAAAATGGCATCATTTTCAAGCATTGTAATTAATATTTAGATGTAAGCAACTGCATCACCCGAAAACAAACTATTTTGCTACAAAACGTATAAATCAACAAAATGCATGTAAATATTTTTTGGGGTGAAGCTGTTGTTCATTTATATTCTAACTTATATTTCAACTATTCGTGAATAGCTATTCTAGTTCTCTAATACGTACAATAAAACATGTTTATTACACCTGGGGTGGTGTTCTCGAAGCTATCTTAGGATTCGGACGTGTCCTAAGTCTATCTTATGACAAGTATTTGTCCTAAGTCGTGTTCTCGAAGCTCTCTTAACTTATGATATATCTCATTTTTCGTCCTAACTTTAGGACACCCAACAAGGTGTCTTAAGAGCATCCTATCTTCATCCTAGTGTAATAAAGTTTGGATTTCGCTTTTTGCTCATTATTTTACGTGAAAATTAACATGAAATGAAACGCACCATCGGTTATTAACTCGTATATAAAGAAAAGGTGCATGATTTTAAACTTTGAACTTCGTGTTTCACGATACGTATACTAAAAATTTAATTCTCTTTTCAAAGCAAATTGTTTTCAAGTTTAAATAACAATCTTTCTTTCATATAATTACATTGGGAATTATGCAATTTATTCTGTACATGTTATCATAAAATTCGTAAACAATTTTCTTAAATATTTTCGTCATTAATAAATGTTTTATCAACACATATCTTTAACGATTTAAAATTTCGACTTAGGATATGTTTAGGACGTCCTAACATAAGATTCGTCTGAGATAGCTTCGAGACACAACTTAAGAGTGTCCTAAGTTGATCTTAAGTCCGTCCTAAAATTGGTCTTATCTATGACTTAGGACGAATCTTATGATACTTTCGAGAACACCACCCCAGGTGCCGTGTCAATGAAAGTATCCTAGGATATGTCCTAGGATAGGTCTTAGGACATTATTTAGGATTGTTTTAGGACGTATCTGAGACATGTCTTAGGAAGTAAAACAAAGCTGTTTTATGACTGTCCTAACTACGATGGTCCTAGGACCATCCTAATACATTTGTTTAATTGAAAATTTATGTAGAGATTTGTATGACAAAGATTGAATTGTATTTTAGAACCTATATGTAAAGAGAGGGAGGATGACACGTATATAGAAAACAATTAACGCAAAATAAAAGTTAATGTTTTTTACGGAATACTACTGAATACGTTATCAAATATGATAAAAAATATTAAAGTCATAAGACACGAGTGACCGGTGAAAAATAATGTTCTTCCAATTCTTGAACCAATGCATACAAACATCATAAACTTAGTCTTCTGTGCTCGAATTTATCATTTTTTTCGTGCAAATTTCGTATAATTGTAATTTTTTTTTTCAATCGGTCAGTGTTGTTGTGAAAATATGGAAGGTAATTAAAGTTCGTGTTTTGAAGCCGAAGTTTAACGATTGTCACCTGTTTGTCAACAATTGACGAAAAATAAACAAAAAAGCATGGAAATTGAGCACGTGTTTAACATGTAAATTCAGATAATAGTTTATTTAAAGGACATCCATGCGTATTGTGGTCACCGGATTTTTACGAGATGGGTTACACTGAGGTCACCTTGCATACGGAAAATATGTCGGGTGAATTGCTTGCTGGAAGGAAGCTATTCAAATAAAGTAAACTTCTTCTAAATATGAATAAATTAAAGAATTTTCTTCAGAAAAAAGTATATGTACATAAGTTTTATAATGAAAATTATCCATTGAGTTATAAAAATCATATGCATTATTTTTTTTTGATTTGAGGTTTCTTATGACTTTAAGGAATTTAATACGAAAACAAAAGTAAATGGTCACAAAACTTTGTGATACATGTTCTGCAATTTTAGTATATAAACTAGTTTTGTCCTTAGGTACACTCGATTTCATTACATGTATCGAATCAGGATAAGGTAAAAAAAAAAAAAGAAAAAAAAAAGAAGGGAATTTCTCACCATATTTGAATTATTTAAAATATGTTGCTTATGATGATGATAGAATTGTTTAGGCTTCAAAAAAACCAGCACGCAATAATCTTATATAATACAATTAAATCGTTAACAAACATTAAACAATATATTGGTTTTTTATTAATTTTATCTAATGATAGTTTAATATTGTATTAGTATTTTTAGTATTGAATTTATGCCATATTTGTTGTTTTTATTACGTTTTAGGACGATGTAACCTTTATGACTATCCTAAGACACCTAATTGTATATCCTAACTTTAGGACCAAATTTAGGACATATTTTATTTTAGAAGACTTTCGTTAACCCGACTTAGGAATGAGACGTGTCCTAAGACCATCCTAAGACATGTCTTAGTCCTAGGACAGCTTCGTTGACACGGCCCCATATTATTATAATATGTCACTTTTCTGTACCAAAGTGTCAATATGAAATTAATCTGTTCCTTTATCGTACGGATTGACATAGTTTTTGTATAGCTTGAATAAGTTTACATTTTATAAAATTTACTGTTTGCAAAAGTGTGAATTATCCTAAGTTTACTTTTTTTGCAATTTCAGAGGCTAAGTAATGGCTCTTATCATACTTCTTCTTTAACCAGCAAATATAAACAGATCGTTACTTATACATACATTTTTTTATTTTTTCAGAAAATATCTTATGGTTATTTGGCATCAGTACATGTTTTTAATAACTAATTGATAAGTGAACATACCAAGATAAGTGAATATACCAAGATAAGTGAACAAACCAAGATAAGTTAACATACCAAGATAAGTGAACATACAAAGATAAGTGAACATACCAAGATAAGTGAACATAACAATCTATATAGACATGTGTATGGAAGAATATCAATGCATTATCTAATGACAAGATCTAATTTTTGACTTATTAATTAAATTCATGTACACCTATAGGCTATAACACATTGATATCTTAAAATACATCGATTAATTAAATAATCAGACAGATAAGCTCATGGTGTCAGCACAGCTTTTTATCTGGTGTATTTTTTCCTTGTCGCTCAAAGATAAGATAATTGAGTTGAAGTCCATCTGTAGCTTATTCTCCACAGTATAAAAAAAATAAAACGCATTCAAACCGGTCCATACAGTCATCTCAGTACCAGAACCTATGACAAATGAGACGATATTAATTTTTAAGTTATCATTTTCCCCCACCTAGTAGCAATATACCAACTTCACCTGCATATGGAATATAGATTTCCAAGCTTATTTGGTATTCGAGAGCCTGCAGCTCCTACTCAAACTTTGTATAACGTTACCAGTGTCTGTGCAGAATGTTGTTGAACCAGGGGGATGTCAAAGAACGTCTGGGGCCGTGTCAACGAAGCTGTCCTAGGACTAGGACATGTCTTAGGATGGTCTTAGGACACGTCTTAGTCCTAAGTCAGGTTAACGAAGGTGTCCTAAAATAAGATATGTCCTAAATTTGGTCCTAAAGTTAGGATATATAAATAGGTGTCTTAGGATAGTCCTAAAAGTTACGATGTCCTAAAACTAAATAAAAACAAAAAATATGGCATAAATTCATTAATAAAAATACTTATACAATACTTAACTAGAATAATGTTATAAAAATAAACTAATTACACCAAATTTTTCCATATTTGTTAAAGATTCAATTGAGTAACATTTTTTTGCACCTAGCCAAACGGTGCAATGTTAATACAAATATGGAAAAAAATACTTCCTTTTGCTAATCCTTATGCAACACATGCAATGAAATCGAGTGGACCCAAAGACAAAACCAGTTACATACTAACATTAAGGTTTATGTACCCTTCTGTAGCCATTTTTGTACGAACTTTTCAAACTTCAATTGTATTAAAACTACAGATAAAATGAATAATAGAGATAGGCCATTTTGTACATATTCCAAGGGGAAATTTGATGCAAAGAATTATTTTTTACTGTACTATTGCATTTAATAGAAAAAGAGGACTTTGTGGCAAATAAATCAAGATTTTTATAGAAAATCCACAGCCTTTATCCTTGTACTCTCATATTTGACGATTTGATGACTGATAGATATAGGATTATTGCATGCAGTGCTAGCATTAATTTCCTTAAAACAAGTTTATAAATGTAGTTATTGGTTAAAACAAATATAAATATGGCAAAAATCAAGTACACCTATTAGGGTGCGCTTGACTTTAGTGACTCAGCACGAGGTGTTTTGGAATTTACAGGTTGCTTAGAACTTTTTGTAAAAAATAAACACTAGCACATCATAGAAAATCAAATGAGTAATTTATGTTTCAAATTTTATAACAATAAACTCTATATTAAAGGTTGTGAATTTTCTATAAAAATCTTGATTTATTTGCCACAAAGTCCTCTTTTTCTATCAAATGCAATGAAACAGTGAAAAATAATGCTTTGTAACATGTTTCCCCTTGGAATATGTACTAAATGTCCTATCTCTATTATTTATTATATCTGTAGTTTTGATAAAATTGAAGTTTGAAAAATTCGTACAAAAATGGCTACAGAAGGGAACATAAACCTTAAATTGTAGCACGAATATCTCATTTAACAAAGTTGTGTGACTATTTAGTTTTTGTTGTCGTATGCGATTCATTTATATATTTTTTATCGTGTATAATAACGTATTTACTAGTATTACGTTAAAACTTTTATTTTGCATAAATTGTTTTCCATAAAAGATCATAAAAGAGTCATCATCCTCTCTTCCTTTACACATATAGTGAAATACAATAAAATATATGTAATTTTATTCCCTACATATTTTTTTTTTCGATTTAATAAATGTGTTAGGATGGTCCTAGGACCATCGTAGTTAGGACTGTCCTAAGATAGCTTTGTTTTACATCCTAAGACATGTCTCAGACACGTCATAAGACCATCCTAAATAATGTCCTAAGACCTATCTTAGGACATATCCTAGGATACTTTCATTGACACGGCCCCTGGTCCTTTTTCTAAAACAAGTTCATCAGAAGGTAGCAATACCTTGTTGATAAATATTCTGAATATACTTCATAAATAATAAACGATGATCTTGAAGTATATGTTCCTGGTACTGACGTTGTTTATCATCTTAATAACGTGTTGTATAACTCTTTTATTTGTTTTTATTAATATTACTTTTACTGTTTAGTCTGTTTTTGTTGATATCCAATTGACGTGACTCTGTACTTATACATTCCGTCATTGTATGACCGGTATTGTTGTATGATAATATTTTGAATTCTTGTCTTTCATTTTTGCTAATATGCTTTTATCTATATGCCTTTATGTGTTTCTTTGATACACATGACGTGGCTTTGTAATCATACATTTCGTCATTATGTTATTCTATTATTTTTTTGTATTCTTGTCTTTCATTTATGTTAATGTGCTTTTTCTAAATGCCTTTTTGTGTTTTTTTATACATATGACGTGGTTTTGTACTTATATATCCCGTCATTGTGTTATTGTGCTGTTGTAAATTTGTATTATTTTCTTTCTATTTATGCCTTTTTTGTACTTTTTTGTTACATATTTGTTTGCTTTTATAGTTATAGATACTATAACTCAATGCTGACTGCTGTACACCTATTTTTGACTTGTTTCCCTATTATGTCTTTTGCTTTGTTCACTTACCATTGTCAATATAATGGAAATGCATGCAACTGTCATACAATCGAGAGGTTTAGTTAGCTTTTAACTAGGTTTACTCCACCATTTTTTTACATACAAAAATGCCTGTACAAAGTCAGGAATATGACAGTTGTTGTCCTTTCGTTTGATGTGTTTGGGTCTTTGATTTTGCCGTTTTGAATTTTCCTTAGAGTTCTGTATTTTTGTTATTTTATTTCATCCTCTAATGTGTGTATTGTATACATTCTTTCTTTTGTAGCACCATCGGAGAATCGCACAATATCACTAGTCTTTAATTACATCTTGGCGTCTCTTTTAAAAGATTTACAATAGCAAATTTATGTCAAGGCTGTGTCAAGGTAGGTCTGTGGATAGGCGTTGGATAAATTCAACATCTATCACTTCTAGCTACAAATGCAAATCCCGTCTTATTATTAACAATAAAATCTTAGTCTTTCTGCGTTCACGACTTGTACAGTGCATTACTTTAATCTTATTTGTTCTCGAACATTACCGAGTTTATTCTACTAATGGCTTCTTGCATTGATCTTATGGTCTCATCTATCACTTTCTTGTCTGCTTCTTTCTTTTGATATTATTATTTTCTAAATTCTTCATTTTCAGAACTGATAAAAGTTTTCACCATATTTCTTCTTATACTTATACTCTTTGGAATTCACCTTTATCTTCATATCCATTTAGAATTTAGAGTTTATTAACAAAATAAATTATTGATATTTTCCAATTATGTATTTTCATTTGTTCTTTTGTGCGATCTTTAAAGTTGTCTTTCTTTGTTCTATCCCGAAGGTTCAGTTTTATTTCCTCAAGATCTCTTTGTACATTACGTTATACATTTTTCATCCAACTATAAGATAATTTCTGGAAAGCTTTGAGTGAGTTTTCTAGGTAGGTTAAGACTTCTTATGTTTTCTGATGAATTTAACTCCTTTCTACCTATTAGTAATGTTAAGTCATTAATTGCATATTTCTTTCTTTAGGGTGTTTATGAGATTGTTTTTCAATATGTAAATTATTTTTCTGAAGGCTTAATGTCTTTTTATCTCCATATACTTATTTACAAAGTCTGAATACAATATACCCTCAAAATTAGTATTTCAAATATATAATCTTTCCAAGGACACAACTTAGTTATTTTTATAAAAAAAAATATCCACACAAGCTGTACATCCAGATTCCTCATTTAATTTTAAATCTTTTGAAAACAGTTTTTATCTACTACATATTCAAAAAATCAAAAAGAGGGACTGATTTTCATTGAAGTGTTGACACAAGAAAGATACAAATGTAACTTTCTAATTTTGAATTAACCTCCTGTATCTTTATGGGCCGAAGAAAAAACTCATAAAAAAAACATACTTTTTATTTAATTTCATAAACGATACATACATTTCTGTAACTGTTTCTAAATAACAAAGTTGTAATATATAATTATTTATATAAATTTAAACTATCATCTTTATCATGTTTTACCAAATTTGTAAACGAAATTCATGTCACATGTCACATAACGATATTCAAATGCAAGTTTTATGTACAGTAGCCTTTCACATATTTATATTATGCTAAGATTTATTAAAATATACCACTTCTCATAATATAAAGTTCTCTAACAAATAAAGATTAGGATCATTATACTTTGTTCTTTGTGATGTCAGTAGTGTTTTGTGTGAAAAATGTCCAGGACCATGCGATTTAAGAAAAATCGTAAAAACAATATGTTATAGCAGAAACATATTGACAAGTACCTATAAATGCTCAATTTCCTTGATATACAAGTTAACCAAAAAAAAAAACAAACGAAGGTGACCAAGTACAGTGATAATAAAAGAATATTCACTTAATTGAAATATGAACATATCTTATTCATTTATATATCAATAGCTTTCAGTTGTATTATGTTTCTTTAATCTGTCACCCTCTCCAAACTGTCCTTATATACATAGGATGGCTGGCTGTTAAATTGAAAAAAAGATTTGCTATATACATATGTACATAATAAAAGATAAATACTTCCACCGAAAGATAGTTAAAAGAAATAGCTATAGTATATAATTTGTTAAGACCAAAATTCCATGAAGTATATACATTTGGAATCATTTCATTAGTTCAAATAGTTATAAACAGTGGCCATTACTTATAATATTCAATTCATATGACACTCTAACGTGATAATGTCTATAAGATTAAACGATGATATACAGTACAATATTTAGTAAAAAATAAGGCCGTGTTCACATTGACCTAAATTCGGTGTTGTGTTAGTGTAACTCACACGTAAACTAAACACAATTGCGTTCCCATTGATAAAACTCAATGTTTACATGTAGTTTAAATCATGTTTTATCTACACACAGTCGATAGTCAATGTAGGCCTTCTGTAGGTTAAGTGTACACAAAACTAGGCATTTAGGACATTATTTTTACCGTGTATATATTTAAGGAGAACACTATTTTTGAGTAAAATTGATATTTTTGATAATTATTGATATACTTCTTTACAGAAATTGTTGTCTAAATTTTACAGGGTTTTTTTTGTTTAAAAAAAATTAACGTACTTTATTAACCCCTGATCAAGACTCACAAAGCAGCATCATTGCCGAACCCATAAGGCAGCAACCAACTGATTTTCGGGGGGGGGGGGGGGGGGGGTATTATAGTTGAGTAAAAACATAAACGCAGGGGGTTGGGGGTGGTGGGCTATGGATTTTGTTTTGGAAAAAAAAATGTTTCCCGTTTTTGGCCCTGAAAAAAATTTGTTTGTTTCACCCTCAGCTGCCACTATATATAATGCTAAAATTTATTTCGACTTGTCACGAAAATTTGTTCTGAAAAAAATATATAGCCCACGCCCCCCCCCCCCCCCCCCCCCCCCCCCCCCTTTTCCAAAAAGAAACGGAAATAAGTAGTTACTACCTAATTTATTTGAAAAGGTCTTCCCGAATCGACTTGACGTACACAGAAATATTCGCCACTGGTCTTTACACAAACAATGATTCACGCATAAATGCATGACTAAAAAAAGTCTGAGGTAAATGATATGTTTGTCTAGTATATCAGATCCGTTAAATAACATTTTTAAAATAAAAATAAAACGTTACCCTATTCCTTTACCAAATACTCCTTGGAGAAGAAATACCATTTGAAACAAACAGAAAAGATAAAAATGTAGTGATCCCTAATATCTCAAAATGGCTTTCATAAAGGAGCAACCACCTGACTTAAAAAAGGGGGTTGAGTCAGATTTTTTTTCTCGCGCAAACGTTTTTATTCAGTTTTTTTTCGATGCTAGCGATCAAATTTTATTTATTTTACAATATCATCTGTTTGACCGGAATATTTTTTTTTTTATTTATCAAATTGGGGATCAAAATATTTACCAAGGACCCCCTTTTTTTTAAAGTCAACCGGTTACTCCCAAACTGCAAGAAAAACTGTCCGAAAAATTTGCATTCGGTTCTACGTAATGAACATTTATATGACACATAGTTTACAAGTGTGAACAAATCTTATGTACAGGTAGCTAAACAAGGTTTATAGATGTGAACAAATGTAATGTGAAACCAGTGTGCATTACGGTTAACTAAATGTAAACATGTTTACTGTACATGGCTTTTGGTGTGAACACGGCCTTAGTTGACATTCAAATGGGAGTATGTATACATGTACATTTGGTGGAGATAAAATATCTATGTCAGTCTCTGTTAACGTTATTTTCCGCATTTCTAGACTTGGCATCTATGCAAAGCTGGTTAATAATTTATTAAGTCAGGAATATCGTTGCCGCTAATAACGTTAAAGCTTTATTAAATTCCTTCTGTTTACTAAAGTTTGTTAGGAAATTTGACTGTAAAAATCTGATAATATCCTTATGTTTACATTGAAGTTGTGTATTGAGATCACAAATTAAGACACGCTCCATGTTAAAATACTGTCCTTATTCCTAAAGAATATGCATTTCATATTGTAACATTGTTGGATATTTCATCAACAGGGCTACACTTGATTTTTAAAAATGATGTACCTAACTATTTAGTACCACTGGTCATTAATGGTAAAATATGTCGATATTTAAACTTTTTTCATAAACGTGGTAAAAGTTTCTCATACTGAAAATGACTTCTTAACACTTATTTCGATTGCACTGTTCGATATTATAGTCTTGGAATTATGGTCTATTTAAATTTAAAACTTGGCCTTTTCTCAAGCTTTCGGAAACAGTGAATTCTCTTTAACTGGTATTTTATGTCTTTTATCTATTTGTTGGTTGATTAATAATTAGTACCAAGTTGGTGAGTTCGTCCTTTTCCAACATTTTTTTATAGTTTTTTCGTAATAATGTTGTATTGTTCAAACAATGTCCTATGTTTTGGGAACATTTTTCATGTGTTTGAACCAATTCATACCATAAGCTTTAATCAGCAAATAGCATTCGGTGTTGTGTTGTTTCAGATTTGGTTAACAGGGCCATTACTGCTTGCTACATGGTATTGTTGTTTTGTCATTTTTCGAAGGCTATATCATTACACAAGCTGTTCACATCCATGTCTCGATTGCAATCGAATCATATAGTCTTATTTTTATATTTGAACTGGGGTTTTTTCGTGGTTGTATGTTTTAGATTTAGTCCCTTGTTTAAATAAACCTTACTTTTTCATTTATTCATAATTCATAGATCTTCAACTTTTACTTGTTTGGCTTTTAATACAAGTTTGATCTGAGTGTCACTGGTGAGTCTTGTGTAGACGATACGCACGCATGGAGTATTAAATTATAAGCCAGGTGCCTTTGATAACTTCGAAAATTTATGGTATGTTCTTAATGCTGCGGTTTATCTTGGTATCTTTAGCTTTTCTGTTTCAAAAGACAAAAGTGTTCATATTTCCATTGTTTCTTTCTTCCTGATTGTTTGTTTGTTTGCTCGCTTGGTGTTTGCTTTGTTTACGGTTTTTGTCGTTTCAATAGTATAGTCTTTGTGTCCATCTAGTTGCCTTTGGTAAATGAGCTATTTTGAAATAGAGACGAACAGCAAAGTGTGAGATAAGTTGTTATATATGTTTGTCTATTTTCTTTTACAAATTGTGAATTGGATGGAAAGTTTTCTAAATTGACACTCATACCACATCTTCTAATATCTACTTACCAGTGAAACTGCATTATCTATATTGTTATTGTCTTGACTCTGAGCTTGGGATTTGCCTTATAATACTATAATAGTTTCGTTTACTCACCAATGTACAAGAAAAGTACCGTAATTGTCCACAATCAACATTTTTCCATTTATATGCCTCGGTCAATCTAAGTAAAGTACAATCCCCTAAACCCGTTGGAGAACCTGAAGCCCAGTTTGTGTAAATCAGATCATATGGAGACGAGTTATTTCTTGCATCATACTTGAAGTAAATGGATCTCCGAACACCAATCCAAGAATTTTTACCTGTACCAAATGCAAAAATATAGTTCGTTTACATAAAGTTCTTGCATTTGTCACATGACAGACAACAAATGAGTCTTCATGATAAAAAAAAACTGCAATTGCAGTTAGATACATATTTTCCTTTTTTCCATTGACGTAATGGTAACATTTGCAATGTAAAAAATTATGGGGTATTACTTGACACACGCATCAAGGCAGCTATCAAGGGTTCCAAGCTAAAACAAAGATATATATGCGAGACACCATTAAAGTGCAAAACTTCTATCATTGAACCATTTATTTTTATTGTTGTGTAAAAGAAAAAGGGGGGCGCTGTGTCAATTAAAAGAACAGTCATCGGAAAATTACAGCTGGTGCGGCTCTGTATAATATATTTCTGTAAATGTCTTATCAATCGCGCCCGCTATGATCGCCATTAATTTTAGCATTTTCCCGAAAATATCTCCATTTATTGACTGTTGGCCATATAATGAATGATCATATTTTCTCTGAAAGATTTTTTACCTATAATCAAATTTTAAGTGGTCATTCGTACATTATATTGCGTCATTTTGTTACGTTTCCTATAGTATGTTCGTCAGTGCTGGTATCGGTGTCGGTATAAAAAATCACAAAAATACCCAACTCCGAGGAAAAGTCAATAAGGAAAGTCCGTAATCAAATGGGAAAATCAAAGGCCAAAATATAATCATAAGTGTTTAAGAAGGCTTTTCGAAATAAAGATAATGCCTTCAAAGCAATATATATTTGGGCAATTGATAAAAGTTAATGGCGCAAATTGCTGCCGGCAATTAAAATTGGCACAGGTTCCGAAACACTTTTTGTTCCTGGAAGTCACTTTTGTGTTTATGTTTATGTGTTATGCTTAGTTTAAGTGTTTTCTATGACATTTGAATATATAGATATATACGGTACAAGTTTCTGCAAAGCTCACCATTTGACAAAGTTATGTTTGGACGAAACAAAGAAATCGTAACAAGATAACGTGATTCTTAAATATCAGAATTTAAAGCAAAATACATTACTAATGTTCGTCAAATTTTGGGTTTAGTCGATAAACGTCAGAAAACGACATGTTATATTAGGATGTATGTGTAGCGATATTACATTTCACAATATATGCAACTGTCCCCCTCCCGGCTCCTAAGACATTGATAAGCTTAACGAAAACGGTTCCATGTCCTATATTCACAATGTATTTTTAAATATCTGTACGTGAAGAATTTTGCTGAACACGGTTCATTAATCATGATACTAACGCGAATCGGTTTTTTACTCACATTCACTTTATACCGGTGAAATTATATTTACATCCAATATTGAATCATCTCTTCATTTTAAATTAGCTCTTTATATGCTTAACCATTAAGGTTTAAGATTTCAATAAGATTTTTATTCAAATATTTTAATCTACCCTATTCAAATAAATGCAATGTCTGATTAACAATAAGAGTATGTGCGGTTGCACAAAAAATCAATTTTGATCTCAGCCATTAGTTTAATTTAAAACATTGTGTACTTTATTGTTAATGGGAAACTTGTAAAAACTAAACATTAATTATAGAAGAGAACAATATCACGAGTGTCATTCGGTTTATCGAGAGAAATGAGCGTGAAAGAATATCTAACGGCGGTCAAGTATTGAGTGACGATCGTGAAAGCTCTGGTAACGGATCGTGAAAGACATTTAATGATAATTCTAGGTCGGAATCTTTGAAATAATCTCTTAATTTTCAAAACGCGGAACAAATCCGAACAAAAAAATATGTCTGTCAAAATGGTTTAACTTCCTCAACATAACTGTGAAATAAGAAAGACAAAATATGCAGTACTTTATGAAAAAACACAAAAGGCGCAATGCATGTCTATGAAATTAATTACAAATAACACGCTTTTTGTAACTATAATGGTCATGTTTCAGTTCATCGTGACTTATTTGAAATTTAATCTTTGGTGTATCTGATAGTACAATAAATTTAAGGTATGTTCTTCTCTTGAAAGCATTAATTTGTATATGAAAACCTTGAATTTGTTGAATATCCATCAAACTTGATCGTGAGAGATCAGACAACGCATTATTTTGATCGTGAAAGATAATGCGTGACCAGACATTACTAGTAATCAGAAATCAGTATATCTTTTACCATTTGATAAACCTTCAACTGGTCGAAGCCTGTACTTATTTTGATAAGGATGAACATGAAAGCTTTTTTTTTATTCAACACTTTGCCTCGAAAGTTAAAAAAACAACAACTAAAACATCTCTAAATAAGTTTGAATGATTCAGCTCTGAGAATCGGTCAAGTGCAATGCAGGCAGACTGACAGTATTTAGCCAACAATATGTATATGCAACGTTTAAACCAAAATGATATCCATCAAACAAAAAATTACAGCAAAACAGCATCTTTCATGAGTAATTTGAGATTGAACGATAACCAACATTTTGTGCAACAGTACTTTCTTAAGTTATGTATATACAACGCATATGTGGATTGATTTCACTATATACTACAGACTATAGAATACCAGATCACAAATGCTGTAATGTCTCATCCGCTTTACTTATGATAGTTAATTTTATGGAACGTCTATAATATTAAGGGTTTTACTAGAAGTGTCAAATGCAGTGAATGCGCTTAATCTATTTTTGTCCATCTGATGAAATTATCCTTTTCAATTGATTTTTATAGTTCGTTCTTATGTTGTACAGTTATACCACTGTCTCAGGTTAGGAGGAGGGTTGGGATCCCGCTAACATGTCTAACCCCACCACATTATTAATGTATGTGCCTGTCCAAAGTCAGGAGCCTGTAATTCAGTGGTTGTTGTTTGTTTATTTGTTACATATTTGGTTTTCGTTCATTTTTATGCCCCACCTACGATAGTAGACGGGCATTTTGTTTTCTGGTCTGTGGCTCTGTTCGTTCGTCTGTGCGTCCGTTCGTCTGTGCGTCCGTTCGTTCAGGTTAAAGTTTTTAGTCAAGGTAGTTTTTGATGAAGCTGAAGTCCAATCAGCTTGAAACTTAGTACACGTGTTGCTTATGATATGATCTTTCTAATCTTAAAGCCAAATTAGACTTTTGACTTCAATTTCACGGTCCACTGAACATAGAAAATGAAAATGGTTTCAGGTTAAAGTTTTTGGTCAAGGTAGTATTTGATGAAATTGAAGTCCAATCAACTTGAAACTTAGTACACATGTTCCCTATAGTATAATCTTTCTCATTTTAATGCCAAATTAGAGCATTTATTCCAATTTAACGGTCCATTGAACATGCAAAAGGATAGTGCGAGTGGGGCAACCGTGTCCTTTGGTTACATTCTTGTTTTTATACAAATAAGGCCGTAAATTTTCTCGTTTGAATTGTTTTACATTGTCACTATGAGGGGCTTTCATAGCTGACTATGCGGTATCGGCTTTGCTCGTTGTTGAAGGCCGTACGGTGACCTATAGTTGTTAATGTCTGTGTTACTTTGGTCTTTTATGGATAGTTGTCTCTTTGGCAATCATACCACATCCTTTTTTTAAATTATGATTGTCAATGGTTCATAAAAAGAGTGCAAGGTCAGATGAACCATGACATACAGATCTCTACAAATATCCCGTAGACCAAATAAATGTGTTCCGATCCTTACAGTGCCTTAGAAACTGACAAATATAAAAGTTATGCTTGACCAATTAATTCGAAACATAAGGTCAAAAGTATATGAACCCTGACCGACAGCCAAACATAGACATCTTACTATCATTCAATATATCAAATACAATTGACGTCATCATGGTCATATATGAAACATGCAACCAGACATGTACACCCTTACACGAAATACTATGGCGCTATAGCATACAGGTATATAGCCAAAAGGCTAGACAACATAAAACGAACATTGCCGAATTATGAATGATAATGGGTTCAATGTTAGTTGAAACCTTGCAGAAGTCGAAAATGTACACCTCACAATCATAACAACAAACAGTAATCCTAAAGCTTAACAAATCCGCGATACGGACTTGACCACAAAAATGAATCTTCACCCATGAAATAAGGCAAATTCGGGGTCAGGTGAATCCCGTCTGACGGACATGTAGTTTATAGGATCCAATATACAAAATGTGGGTATCCTATAACTCGTGATAAGTGAGTACTTCACATGACAATAAAAAGCTTCATCCTACAATCATCCAATTATTTTACATTTCATTTTCTGAAAATATTAATACTTTGAAAAGCTTAAACCTATTGAGGATGTTGACCTATAATATATAGCTTTTCTCAATACCAATAACAAATATTAACTATGATATAATTGAAGAATAATTTGAACGTCTTCGTAGCATCAGATCTTTCACGATTCTTTTCACGATCTTCAAAAATACGGTACGTGATCTTTCACGATCCAAAAAATCCATTTTTATGTAAATAGTGTTTTATTTACCAAGTTTCAGATTAGGTTTATACAAAATAACTATAAGAACCATTTGATTAATTTAAAAAGAATGCCCTTATTCGTATTAAATTGGGTTTTCTAGTCGAATTTGTGAAAAAAATCATGTTTGTTTACATTTTGTATGTCATTGAAATGTCGAGAAGCAATCTGCCTTTTGTTGTTTTGTAATAACTATGTACTTTTAAAACTGGATATTCTCACATACTGATCATTATGTTGAACCATTTTGACAGACAGTTTTATTTTGTCGTAAATTTGTCTGTGTAATTAATGAAATTAGAATATGTATTGACCTTTCATATGTCTTCTCGATTAAATGTCTTTCACGATCCGTTACCAGAACTTTCACGATCGTCGCTCAATACTTGACCGCCGTTAGATATTCTTTCACGCTCATTTCTCTCGATAAACCGAATGACACCCGTGAATATATCCATTTCAGCAGGTATAACATTCAATAATCATATTGATATGGCTCCCAAAAGTAATAAACAGTATAGTCTAGCTGTTTATTTCGCCAAAAAAACAACGGAACGATAATTTATCCTTAAAAGAAAATGGAAAAGAATAAATACGTCATATGTTTGATAGTTAATGCAATATCATAAGATGTAAACTTAAATACTATATAATTCCTTCTGTAGCAATTGAATCAAACTTCCGTAGTAAGTCCCATGTTTGTAAAAATTTAGTAGACATTTGTATCAACCAAACATCAAAATTATGTTTGCAGTGTTTACTATCATAGAAATATAAGGACAGATATTAAGTTAAGCAATAGCAAGCTGACTGAGAAATATATAATGCGTAAAGAGCAGCCAACATAGCATTAATGCCAAAGAAGTAGAAATCAATCAAACGAATAAATAGATGTTTTTTTAAAGTCTATAATAGTTATCAAATGTACCAGGATTATAATTTAGTACGTCAGACGGAAAAAAAGTGAAGAACAATGATCACGCTACAGTAAAAAAAAAATACTCATTGAAGCATAACATATCAAAATATCATCTACTGTAGAAAATCATCTACGGAACCATGGGTATACGTTCCATATGATCTGTAATAATATTTTTTTAATCTGTTATTAAAAATGGCAGAAAATGTTTGCTATAACCAGGGTGTAAAAGTTAATCCTCTGTTAATTTCAGGATTCGATTGTGATCCTTTATTTTCGAAAATTGCTTTAATTGTACAAGTTGAACTTAACAATGGTACTAGAACAGTATCAAAAATAAATTCAAAAAAATGATTTACGCAGACATTAATTCATTCAGAGTAGTTGTTCTGTACTCACTTGATATAGAGTCACTACCTGCAGCCTTACTTTTTTTCAATTTAAAAAAAATATATTCTATTTTAGATTCACTTACAATTTTTTTTGTATATATTCAATATTCAATATAATGTTTATTGTGCTCTCTATTATAATTTAATGCCAAATTTCCACAATATTTACGAAACTAAATCGTGTATGATTTTGAGAAACCTTTTTCTACTTACTTCATATTAATCCATGGTTTCGAGTCATCATTTCCGAAAAAAACATTTTTTTTTTCGATGTTTGTTGAAGTTTAATTTTGTTTGAAGTGTATATTATCAATTTCAATTTGGGTGTGCATCGTTACACACTGGCAAATCCTTTAGGTTTATAGTTATATTTAAAAAAAAAACGTCGCGATCAAATGAATATTGTCAATACATTCAAATTAATTGTATTGTTCTGTTCCAAATACGGATGATATTTTCATGCGCCTATTACCGTAACTGTTGTTTATGTGACCTGTTCGTACAAAGGTGGAGTGTGTAAGGTTGTGGAAAAATATATTCTACCATCTATGTAAGGTTTTTCATCCCTTAGTACTGCTATATGGTG
The DNA here is from genome assembly GCF_036588685.1 of Mytilus trossulus. Taxonomy (NCBI): domain Eukaryota; kingdom Metazoa; phylum Mollusca; class Bivalvia; order Mytilida; family Mytilidae; genus Mytilus; species Mytilus trossulus. The sequence continues at coordinate 83,111,326 of NC_086373.1, forward strand.
TTTGTTTCTCGCATTTAACATTGCAGGTATCAGTAATCTTACTTTAACTATTTCAAGTTCTTTATGTCTCTCTTCCCTAATATGGCGATATCATATTTTAGTTTTTCATTTGGTCTGTAATTTTAATTTCCATGTACAACTCGGAATTCAGCACTTTACTGTTGAAATATATGATTTTAGCTCAGAGATCTCGTTTCAGATAATGTAGCCATTTTTTACGTTTCTAATTCTCTGGTTTGAGCTCACTGTTCTCATATTCAACCCCATCAAGCTTTCGATTAACCTCATTACTTTGCCATTAGCAGGTGTCAGTATATGCATTTTTCTGGTTTCCCTAATTATTGTTTTTAGGTCTGTGATGTTTCCATCAACTCTCTCACAATAATATTCTATTTTAGACAATCTCTATGTGATATTAAGTAGTCCATAAAGAATACATAGTTTAGCGAGATTTAAATTTATTTCGATTATAAATACATTTAAGTCACTCATCTATTCTTTCAAATATATGCAAGACATGGTCAGAAAAAATACATTAATTTTTGGTTATTTAAGAGTTATTCGGAAAATTCTAAACTTAATTATTAGTATATTAATTAAAATATGGATACATTTGTTTTTTGGGAAATATGAAAAAAAATGTTTACCTTGAATTGTCATGCCAAATGAAATTTTATTTTTCACTAGATTTAACCATTCTTTTATCTATGGTTCTTTAAAAAGGAATATATAATTAATACATATAACGTAGTCCCAATTCCCCTAAATTGAAATAAAAAAAAAATACTGCATGAGTCATACGCTGGTTTTATTTATCTTGATTATTACATTTCACTTTTATTTTCTGGTGACAACACTAATCAAAATTTAATTAATAATTTACACAATGTGTTTTCAGAAGAAAAATTTACGGCACATATAAAAATATAAAATTCATGAGTCAGGAAAAAATAATTGATGTGCAGATGATATAAGCCATTTTATAAGTAGTTAGAAATTGAACATTAATAAAATGCTTTTTAAATATTGCACTGTTGGGAAATAAATTCATGGTAGTAACTTTAGCCTACATATTTTTTAATAGAAATACATACCATGTAAATTTTGTATTTTATCCTGCAGATAAAACCATTCATTGTAGTTCTTAACTTCTGATAGATAGCTATCCATATCCCAACACTGTTGCTACAAACACAATGATATTATATGTCATATTACCTATACCTTGCTGAATAAAGTGTGCATACTTTTCTAGTACACAACTGTTTAAAACAGAAATACACAAATGTAAATACTGGTTTAGTATTAAATTGAGAAAGACAATAGGGAATGTGTCAAAGCGACAACAATCCGACCATAAAGCAGACAATAGCCGAAGGCCACCAATGAGTCTTCAATGTAGCGAGAAACCTCACGCACCTGTAGGCGTCCTTCAGCTGGCCCCTTAAAAAATGTGTATACTAGTACAGTGATAATGAACGTCATACTAAACTCCGAATTATACATAAGAAACTAAAATTAAAAAAGTATTTAATTAACAACTGGTTAAATCTATACATTTCTGGTATACAACTGGTTAAAACAGAAATAAAGACAGGTTTAAAGTGTGCATACCTTTATAGTTCATCACTGGTTAAAACAGAAATAAATGCAGAACGTGATCACATGAGGTAAAAAGTAAAATCACAAAAAAACTGAACTCAGAGGAAAATCAATTTGGAAAGTCCATAATCACATGGCAAAATCAAATAACAAAACGCATCAAAAACGAATGGACAAGAACTGTCATATTCCTGACTTGGTACAGGCATTTTCAAATGTAGAAAATGGTGGATTCAACCTGGTTCTATAGCGCTAACCCTCTCACTTTAATAACAGTCTCATCAAATTCCGCTACATTTACATGATGCGTTAAACAAACAGTCACAATTAATAAAATAGTCAAAAAAAAAGTTTCTCAGCGTCTCAAATATTTGGATTGTTACATCTATCTTTTGTCTTTTCCAAAAAAAATTTACGCTTCATTGTGTAGTATTTTGAAAAAAGAGTTGTGTTACATACCCTTACTATGAAGAATAACGGACAATGTAAAGTTGTTCATTGGAAGTAAGCTCTCAAGAGAGGTGACCTTCTAAACAAGGTTTCTCATTCAGATACTATCAGTTTAATACATTGAAAAGATATTTTTTTTAAAATAAAATCACATTGAAAAGTAATATGTTAAAATGCCATCTAAGAAAATGTACAGAAAAAAGTTATTTGACACTTATTATGGAATAACGTTATATATCTTATTCCATCTCACAATATAGTCTTTCATCGTACTTTAATTCAGATAAAATATTACTAGACGTATATATGACAATATCCGATAAAGCTATAGGCATTCCTGGATAACACCATTAAAATAAATCCATAGTATAAAAGTAAAACACAAATACCGAACTCTAAGGCGAATTGAAAAAGGAGAAGTCCATGAAAACTCACACAACCGATTGCCATCAATCTTCGGAACAAGTGAAAAACAACTGCCGTATTTCTGATTTTGGTAAGTAAACTTCCAGAAGAATCTGATCAGTTACACCTGGTTTAATAGTTTTATAGCTAGCTTAACAATTCCACGTGTATAACAGTTATTTATAAAAAGTAAAATCACAAAAATACTGAACTCAGAGGAAAATCTAATCGAAAAGTCCATAATCACATGGCAAAATCAAATGACAAAACACAAAAAAACGAATGGACAAGAACTGTCATATACCTGACTTGGTACAGGCATTTTCAAATGTAGAAAATGGTGGTCTGAACCTGATTTCAAAGCGCTAAACCTCTCACTTGTACGACAGTCGCGTAAAATTTAATGACATTGATAATGATGCGTGAACAAAACAAACAGAAATAATAGGTATAAATGTCACAAATAAAGGTAAAAAGTCTCAATTCGGTAGGTCATATTCGTGAAAAGGGGACGGGATTGAAGTTGCGACATAAGGAACATATTATTATCCGATTTTATCTTTTTAACAGATATTCCATAACGGTCAACCAACTCGTGATGGCGTCCGTATAATTAACGAAGCGATGAGATCAGCTTCCTAATATTCCGTTATATTGAAAACATAGAAGGGCATATACACTTAATCCCTTAATTAATACGAAGGTATGTTTAGATAATAATAATAATATTATAATAATAATCTTTATTTGTCATATAAGTAACATTGTACTTGTGACATAAACAAAATTAACAACAACAATAAAATAACTGAGTTGAACAAACACATATCTATATATATATATAAGTAAAACTAACTAAGAGTCCAACTTTTAATGTGTAATGTAATTTCAATAAGAATGTATAAATCCAAGTTTTTTTCACAAACAAAATAATAAAAAGTAAAACTACAAAAATACTGAACTCTAAAATTCAAATTGGAACGTCTCACTTATAATTAAGTGTATTTCTTATCAAGCACTTAATTTCTTGATAAGTGTATTGCTTTTCTTTCTTTTTTTTTCATTTATTTGTTTTTTAAAAAGTATTAATTATTTTTATCTATTTTTATATCCACATTCATTTATTATGTCTGGTTTTCCTTTTCCTTTTCATCAAATACATTTAGAATTGCAAATCTGGCGCAGAAAACGTTGTATCGTTTAAGTTGTTCCCCTGAGAAGTTTTCCCGGACATAACAAGTATAAACATATGGTAAAAGACATACCTTAGACTCGTCCCAAGTTACTCGATCAGTACTGAAAAAGTAACATGTTTGTAAGGTGGAACTGTAATACCAACCAGATGGGCAGTTACTTGTTGATGATGAAACTGAAATGAAAGTTAGAATTATACTTGGAATTGACTGAGGCTAGATAAAATGGTCGTTCGTGCAAGAAGTTATATCACGAATGTTGTCCTTGTCTAATTTACGTCAAGGATGAGGCTATTGTAAACGAAACGCCCGTCTGGCATACATAAATTTGGTATTGACATCTATAATGAGTATGTGCTATTAACTACACCTTTGTTCTTTGTTAGAAAAAAATGTATGCATATTTGATTTTTGTAGTCAGTTGTGTTGTATGTCTGTGTGTAGGTTTAGACAGATTTTACTGCTGGATCCCAACTACTGTCATATTAACCTACTATTTTCAATAAAGAGGAGTAATACACAACTGGCATACTAGTGGAAGGTTAACTAGTTACAAAACTAGGTTTAACCCACCATTTTTGTATAAAATGTTTGTACCATGTCGGGAATATGGTAAATGTTTGTACCATGTGGGGAATATAGTAAATGTTTGTACCATGTCGGGAATATTGTAAATGTTTGTACCATGTCGGGAATATGGTAAATGTTTTTATCACTTGTTCTATTGATTGATAGCGTTTGATGTTGTCAGTATTAAACTGCAGATCTTGTGTGTGCAACAACAGGTATAGATTGCGTAAATTGTATTTGCCACAACTTTCCAGAATGTCTTATTATTAATGCTCTTGAACTTCGTATTGAACTTGACATTTCAACTGTTTTTAATTCGAATTCCTCTGATGAGTTTAATTTAGATAAAACGCGCGTTTGGTGTACCAAATCATAAGCCTAGTTTCTTGGATGAGGTTTTTCACACGTAAAATAATCCTGAGTATGAGGGTTGTAGGAATATAACTCTTTAATTCATTGCTGAAATTTTTAACTGAGTCATATGCATATATTCTGGGAGTTTCAAATCATCGTCGTTTTTCATTAGGTATGCCTATAATTGCACAATATTTTGGAAACTTGGTTGATAAAACTTGTAATCAGGAAAAATGGGTTATTTATCTCCGGTGAAAGTTATATTTCTTATATGCAATGATTGATGCAAAGTATTTTTGTTTTGTTGAATGCATAAAAATGATTTGAGCACAACTGTCTTGTGTAAAGGCAAAGGCTTGTTCTCATTTTTGATAAGACTGCCAGTCCTGTCAAAAATATCATTATGAAATTTAATACATTGGTTACGAACAATTATGAAGTTTAATTGTCAAATTCACAAAAAACACAATAATTAGCACTGTTGAGCTTAACTATAAAATTAAAAGGGAATTGGGAATGTGGCAAAGCGACAACAAATTGATCAAAGAGCAGACAACAGCCGAAGACCACCAATGGGTCTTCAATATAGCGAGAATTGCATCCCGTCGTTTTTCGAATCTGATTTAACAGTTCCAAATTAAAAGATAATTAATATCATGTTCCCGATGAGGGTTTTATTTTCATTTTAACAGCATAAGGTCAATAATGCTGCCCGATGTCTCTCCGTGGTCTATTCTTCTGTACTGGCACGTTTTTCAACGAATCTTTCTTTTTAAATCGTTCGTTTAGAAGTTTAAAAATTATGGAAAAACAAAGGTTTGAACTTCCCCATTGAAAGTTTATCTGGGATAAATTTGGCTTTTGTTTTGCTGTATTTTTGGTCATAAAGCTCTTCAACTGTCTATGGGATTCATAAAGTTTCATTTTGTAGAAAACTTATTAAATACATCCTCTGTCCCTAGATAACTTGCTTTTATCCTCAGCTAGATAGAATAGCATGAATAAAAAACGAAAGTTTGATTAATCAAACCGTTTCGTATATTTGGTTTAGAGAGACGTTCAATGATTATCTCCACCTTGTATTTTGGTATAAAGTAAAATCACAAAAATACTGAACTAGTATTAGTGAATTTAAATCGTGCCTTTTACATCTGCGTGCATCTTTATTTATTTTTTTCTTTTATTATTTTATTCTGTTTACTCTGTAGTGTTTTGTAGATAGCTTAGTCTTTTTGCCGTTGTTTCTTTCTTTCTTTTTTTTTCTTTTTTTATCCTTTTGGATTTGTAAAAGTGTAGCATATAATGTAGGTAAAAGACATTACGAAAGGTTGCGATATTAAACGCGTCTGGCGTACTACATTATAATCCTGGTACCTTTGATAACTATTTACACCACTGGGTCGATGCCACTGTTGGTGGACGTTTCGTCCCCGAGGGTATCACCAGCCCAGTAGTCAGCACTTCGGTGTTGACATGAATAGCAATAATGTGGTTATTTTTACAAATTTCCTGTATACAAAACTTTAATTTTTTCGAAATACTAAGGATTTTCTTATTCCAGGCATAGATTACCTTAGCCGTATTTGGCAAAACTTTTTGGAATTTTGGATCCCTAATGCTCTTCAACTTTCTACTTGTTTGGCTTAATAAATATTTTGATATGAGCGTCACTGATGAGTCTTATGTAGACGAAACGCGCGTCTGGCGTACTAAATTATAATCCTGGTACCTTTGATAACTATTACCATGGGTACAACACTTGAGTTGTGGAATAATTTCCATCAGGATCGATCGAAATACAACTTACTGAACTCATTAAAAGACTCAATTTTGTATTACAAAATTAATGATGACTAAGAAACTATTATCAGCCTTTTCAGAGTAAATACTGGCGTTTTGTTCTACACTCGTTAGACAATAAATAAAGTATGTTAAAGACTAGTCTGTTGGGTGGTTTTTTTTTGTGTTGTCAGCATATTAATTTGGCTGTCAAACTGGTTTTTTTTAAAGATATATTCTAGTTTTTATAATTACCGTCATAGTACAATGTGTTTTTTTCAGACGTAGAAACACTCTGTGAGGTAAAATCCCGCTTTTCATAAAGTAAGCAAGTCTTTGTATTCCAATTATACACAACAAAAGAACATTTCTCCGTCCTTCCACAAAATGCAGTACAACTTTTTAAAACATTGCTGTTTACTTCGATAAGTGGGCTTGCGGTAAAACGTTTGTTAAGAAATCCCAAACAATGTCGAAAAATTGTCACATGTTTGTTAATGGAAATTACGAACGGCAGCGAAAATAGCAACAAGAAGATATATGTTAACACGCTAGCAAACTCCATCTGGAAACCTAATGTTATTTCACTTTTTGTTCAATATGTTTTGGAATATAACTGCTAAATTATGTTAACATGGTTGGGCTTTTAACACGCTGCAAAACCTTATAGATTATCAGTACATTGTAATTTTCCGAGTTTTTAATTGATCGGTTTAATGGAACGTATTTTCAAACACAACGTGTAACTGGCCAATATCTTCAATTAGAATACGTTCAATTACTTGGAAAAGAAAGAAAAAAGTTAATTAGATTGTGAAGGAAAAAACAAGATAATTTTTAAGTTCATGGATAGACGTTCTTGTAAGAGAAATGAAAAAAAAATCATGAAGTGTCAAATTTAAAACAAAAAGCAGATTTTATAAATTGACAATGTGGTGACTGATAAATAAGATGCTTAACATGTGTTCATATTTAGTACAGTATTGCGGAGCATGTATGGAACGGATATGAACTCTGCGCAGGAGATTGATAAACTATGACATGTGGTATGATAGTCAATGAGACTGTGATATCAGTAACTATAGTCTATAAAAAAAATGAGCACTTATCCTCATATCGTTTACAAGTTGATCAGGATATTTGTTCGTGTTTGATTTTAGCTTACTCTCGTCTTTATCTTTTTATACGAAAAAACTCATCATAGGTACCAGAATTAAATTTTGTATATACCACAGACGCGCGTTTCGTGAGGGACGAAAGATGCCAGAGGGAGATTCAAACTCATTGACAGAAAATTAACTGACAACGCCATGGCTGAAAATAAAAAGACAAACAGACAAATAATAGTACAGAATACACAACGTAGAACACTAAAGACGACTCAATAACACGAACCCCACCAAAACATTGGGGTCATCTCAGGTGCTTTGGAAATGTAAGCAGATCCTGCTTCACATGTGGCTCTCGTCGTGTTGCTTATGATAATATTAAAAATCCGGTAATTAGTCTGATGGCCTCTGATTCGGTAGGTCATTCGTAAAACGGGAAAGGGTATTGTAGCTACAACATAAGGAACATATCAGATATCATCTGTGAAACGGTTATTGCACAAAAGACTCACCAGTGACGCTCGAATCCAAATAAGTTAAAAAGGCCAAATAAAGTATGAATTTGAAGGGCATTGAAGACCAAAATTCCTAATAGTTTTGCCTAAAACAGTTTAGGTAATCTATTCCTGAGGAAGAAAAGCCTCCGTATTTCAAAATTAAAAGTTTGGTAAACGGTTAATTTATGAATATAACCATATCAATTATAACTTATCTCAACACAGAAGTGCTGACTACTGAGCTGGTGATACCCTCGGGGAATTAAAACTCCATCAGTAGTGGCATCGACGCAGTGGTTGTAAATAAACTCATCATATATACCAGGATTAAATTTTGCATTTACGCCAGACGCGCGTTTCGTCTACAAAAGACTCATCAGTAACGCTCGAATTCAAAAAAGTTAACATGTCCATATAAAGTACGAATTTGAAGAGCATTGAGTACCACATTCCTAAAATATTTGCCAAATACAGCTAATGATATATATTCCTGAGGAAGAACAGCCTTAGTATTACAAAATTTTCGAAAGTTTTGTAAACAGTTAATATATATATATATGTATATAAACGAGTCTAAATTGAAAACTACGTTCAAACCTATGATTGCGTTGGAAAAAAAACGCAATTTTTATACGTGTGCATGTTAAACAAATTTCGTTGTAGAAGGGTCTAAAAACAGCACAAACAACATTTTCCGAAAGACCAAAAAAGTGAAAAAGTATATTTAAACAAAACGCATTTGACTAACAGGTCGAACAACTGATGTTATTTAACCCTGGTGACTGCCATTGGCGACTGCCAAATAAAATTGATCACAAGATGTAACAAAATGGATCTTAAAATAAATTTAATACTAAACAGAAAAAACTTTTTAAACTTGTGGCCGCGATGTTATGCCACAAACATACGGTGTCAATATATTTTAGTACACCAGATCCGGATTTCGACAATAAATGTCTCTTCAGTGATGTTAAGGATCGAAACGGCATTTGGAAGGCCATATAAAGAGTATCCTCAGTTTGAGAAAATTTATCCTCATTTTTAGATAAACTCTTGAATTTAAAGAGACAATATAGGATGAACGGATCATATAAACCGGAGCGAAAATATGATACAAAGCCCAAACAAAATAATATAAACGAGTCTAAATTGAAAACTACGTTCAAACCTATGATTGCGTTGGATAAAAACCGCAATTTTTATACGTGTGCATGTTAAACAAATTTCGTTGTAGAAGGGTCTAAAATCAGCCCAATTAACATTTTCCGAAAGACCAAAAAAGTGAAAAAGTATATTTAAACAAAACGCATTTGACTAACAGGTCGAACAACTGATGTTCTTTAACCCTGCTGGCTGCCATTGGCGACTGCCAAATAAAATTGATCACAAGATGTCACAAAATGGATCTTAAAATAAATTTAATACTAAACAGAAAAAACTTTTTAAACTTGTTATATATATATATATATATATATACAACTCGTCTAAACATCAACCCAACAATGTTAGATCTGTAAATTTGCTTTCGCAAATTTTTGGTTCTTCCCTCGCCGGGATTCGAACCCATGCTACTGTGATATCGTGACACCAAATCGCCTGCACTGCAGCCGTCCCGCTAGACCACACGACCACCTGGGCTCTCTATAAAAAGAGCTTTCGGTGGCCATATGTTACCTTTCCACGTCAGTTTTAATCTAGCGGCGTACTACAGTACATGATATATAAGGCATGAAGATGTTATTGTTACAGATCAGCTAAATTATCTATAGTAAAGGATCCTACAAATTAATGTAAGATACAGTCACAGAAAATAATTATATTCATAAGTACGTCTGAGTCAGTGACAACCCTACAACAGATGTATCCATCGGATCGCCATCAATGATGGTGATACATGGCTGTGTACATAATGTATATACAACTCGTCTAAACATCAACCCAACAATGTTAGATCTGTAAATTTGCTTTCGCAAATTTTTGGTTCTTCCCTCGCCGGGATTCGAACCCATGCTACTGTGATATCGTGACACCAAATCGCCTGCACTGCAGCCGTCCCGCTAGACCACACGACCACCTGGGCTCTCTATAAAAAGAGCTTTCGGTGGCCATATGTTACCTTTCCATAGTATGCCGCTAGATTAAAACTGACGTGGAAAGGTAATATATGGCCACCGAAAGCTCTTTTTTTTTGAGCCCAGGTGGTCGTGTGGTCTAGCGGGACGGCTGCAGTGCAGGCGATTTGGTGTCACGATATCACAGTAGCATGGGTTCGAATCCCGGCGAGGGAAGAACCAAAAATTTGCAAAAGCAAATTTACAGATCTAACATTGTTGGGTTGATGTTTAGACGAGTTGTATATATATATATGTAAAGCCGCCAACACTGACCACTCTTTCAGCAGCACAGTAACAAAGCAGCGATACAACATCTATGTTACATCTAATTGCAAAACGGAAAATAGTATTTATATTCTTACTTGTGGAACTTGCAAGCTGCAGTATGTTGGTGAAACAGAAACCACATTCAACATCAGACTAAACAATCATCGGTCGTTCTATACTAAAGGAAGAAACTGTCCAATTACGAGACACCTCTTAAGAACAGGACATACTTTTGAAAATATCACCTTTCAAATAATTGAGGTAAACCAAAATTGGGACTCAGAAATGAGAAAAAAGAGAGAAAGGTTCTGGATGCATCAGCTACGTACTCTTGAACCTGATGGACTTAATGGGAGGGATGAAAAACAGTTCTACCCGAAACCAAAGGAATAACTCATAAATTTTACTTCTATTTAATTAAAACAACTATTTGTTTTAATTTTTGAAAAAATGTTTATGTACAATAAACGGCAAAAATTTGTTTTATACAGATCATTAATCAATATGTTAAACTTTTGTGTAGCTCAAGCTACAAAGATATTTTTTGTCATGCATCCGATTTCACCTAGATAGATGCACACGCCCGATGAAGCTAATTTGTTTAGCGAAATATTGCGTGAATAATATATAAAATATAACACCAAATTTTATAACACTCATTAGTGTGTTAAAGTTACATTCGTAGACACTTATATATATATATATATATATATATAAGTACGTCTGAGTCAGTGACAACCCTACACCAGATGTATCCATCGGATCGCCATCAATGATGGTGATACATGGCTGTGTACATAATGTATATACAACTCGTCTAAACATCAACCCAACAATGTTAGATCTGTAAATTTGCTTTCGCAAATTTTTGGTTCTTCCCTCGCCGGGATTCGAACCCATGCTACTGTGATATCGTGACACCAAATCGCCTGCACTGCAGCCGTCCCGCTATACTGACTCAGACGTACTTATGAATATAATAACATTGTTGGGTTGATGTTTAGACGAGTTGTATATACATTATGTACACAGCCATGTATCACCATCATTAATGGCGATCCGATGGATACATCTGTTGTAGGGTTGTCACTGACTCAGACGTACTTATGAATATAATTATTTTCTGTGACTGTATCTTACATTAATTTGTAGGATCCTTTACGATAGATAATTTAGCTGATCTGTAACAATAACATCTTCATGTCTTATATATCATGTACTGTAGTACGCCGCTAGATTAAAACTGACGTGGAAAGGTAACACATGGCCAGCGAAAGCTCTGTTTTTGAGAGCCCAGGTGGTCGTGTGGTCTAGCGGGACGGCTGCAGTGCAGGCGATTTGGTGTCACGATATCACAGTAGCATGGGTTCGAATCCCGGCAAGGGAAGAACCAAATATTTGCGAAAGCAAATTTACAGATCTAACATTGTTGGGTTGATGTTTAGACCAGTTGTATATACATTATGTACACAGCCATGTATCACCATCATTTATGGCGATCCGATGGATACATCTGTTTTATGGTTGTCACTGGCTCAGACGTACTTATGAATATAATTATTTTCTGTGACTGTATCTTACATTAATTTGTAGGATCCTTTACTATAGATAATTTAGCTGATCTGTAACAATAACATCTTCATGTCTTATATATCATGTACTGTAGTACGCCGCTAGATTAAAACTGACGTGGAAAGGTAACACATGGCCAGCGAAAGCTCTTTTTTTGAGAGCCCAGGTGGTCGTGTGGTCTAGCGGGACGGCTGCAGTGCAGGCGATTTGGTGTCACGCTATCACAGTAGCATGGGTTCGAATCCCGGCGAGGGAAGAACCAAAAATTTGCGAAAGCAAATTTACAGATCTAACATTGTTGGGTTGATGTTTAGACGAGTTGTATATATATATATAAAGAAGAGGCGCAGCAAAATAGTTCCATTTGTGTTAACATATAATCCCGACTTTTCAAACCTTTCACTTTTGATCCGTTCCAATTGGCAAAGTATTGACAATCACCCAAAAATATCCAAAATCTTTCCCGATCTTCCTGTCTTAGCTTTTCGGAGACCAGCAAGTCTAAAAGACTTATTTGTAAAAGCTGCCGTCTCCTCAAATAAAAGCTGTTCAACTACAGGATGGTGCAAGTCGTGTGGTAACAAACGATGTCTGACTTGCCAACAATAGTGAATACTCAAACATTTACTTGCCAATCCACTGGGTCTATGTACACAATGTTTTGTAATGTAACTTGCAAAACCCAGAATGTTGTATACATTCTTCGGTGTCGATGTGGCATGCAGTATGTTGGCGAGACAGAACAGCCATTCAACAAACGCATGAATGGTCATCGTAGCGACTACACATGCAAGCCCGACCTCCCCGTAAGTCGTCATTTAAGATCACATGGGCACGCCCAAGCTGATCTTAAAAAACTTACCATCACTATCATAGATCACAACGAGGATTGGTCAAAGGCCGACAGACTTGCTCGGGAAAGTTTTTGGATAAGAAAGCTGAGGACAGTTTCCCCAGAGGGCATTAATGAAAAAACATAGAAGAGTCACTCATTTTTCCTACCATCACTAATGTCCTGCCATCACTTGTGGCCAGTTACTACGGCTTCCGTACTGGACCTTTACATTTTTCAGGAATTTTTGAATTATATTAGTTTTGATTACAGTTGGCAAGGATGTGTAAGTACGCAGCCACGTTCTTTTACTTAACCATAGTAAAAAAATATTACTCAATTTTCCTATCATCAAATTAATATATTTTTGGGATGTTTAAATATGCAGTCTCTGACGCAACTGCCCTACCGTTGTCATATTTTAGACATCATACCAGTTTAGATCGGTCAGGACTGTTTATTGGGACTGTATCTCCACGCAGTTGTAACATCTCAACTGCCAACCCCTTTGGGAATTTAGAGTTGTGCCAGTTCACATCGTAAATAACTTTTTTTTTAATTTTGGCATATTTTTGTAGTCTTTGCGGTGTGTTTGGAAATTTTAAAATTGTTCCAGCGTTTGCTTAAATTGTATAAATCAAGATTTTGATAGAGTCTTAATTTGAATTGACATGATTCATTTTTCATCGTGCAATTACCGAAGAAGGATATCTGTTATCCGAAATATCTAACATATTGTTCGTTTTATTGTGTTTTTGGTGATGTTTTATTCTTTTAGACTTGTTATATATTATATTATGTAGTGTACTGCATCATGTTTATACATCGCCCCGTAAGATTTATCGTTGACTATTTATTCAGTCATTTTATATATATATATATATATGACCATATCAATGATAACTCATGTTAGCACATAAGTGCTAACTACTGGGCTGCAATTGACTTTATATAAGTATTTTATTATCATATTGTCTACGTTTTATATATATGTTAGCGGCAATAGGTGAAATTAGGCATCAAGCTTAAATCCTAGGCAATAAGCTAACGCCTAGGCATTAAGTTATTGCCTGAAATTTTCAGGTATTAAGCTTATTTCCTGAAATTTTATGATGATTATTCATCCTATTGCCGAACAATATTTTAGGCGATAAGTTATCTCTGGAATTTATGCATATTTGGTGATTTATTCTTAATATAAAGTCGTTTCTTAATTATATTTCTAATATTACATGTATAAATACACATTCATTTAACAGATTGTCAAAAGTAAGTTTATTGTTAATTTGAACAGTTAAAAGACAGAAGTAACTCATACTTTTTCATGTTTTTGAGGTATTACAAAATATTTGAAATTAAAAAAAACCGATTGTATCCAATTAAAAAAGGGGGAGAGATTCTATAGAATAGTTATTATATTTATTTGAAAATTTGTGCACTTCACTAGCCGAGCTGGTTTGAACTGGACAAAAGTAGACAATATTAAGATATGAATTTTTTTTGCTCACGCCATGTTCCAAAGTTTTTTTATTGGATAAGTACATTTTCTTTGTTAACAGTTCCCCAAGTTGTGATAACAAAATGATTTCAACACAAAATTCTATCAAGTTTTCATATTTTTAAACTATTATTTGATGCGTTTTTATATACATTTTAAATAACATATTTAATTAGTGATTTTATTTACGGTCTCTAGTGGACAGTTGTCTTATTGGCAATCATACCACATCTTCTTTTTTATATTTAGGATGAAACTGGGCCCTGTAGTTTTGTATTGCTAAAATTAGATTATTTTTATCTATTGCAATAATAAAATAAAATATTTGAATTACTCAATATGTATATAAGAGATGCACGATTATATATTTAATTTTATCAACTATTTACAATTAGTTTGTTCAATTCTAATATAAAACGTAGGTACATTTTTTTACTTATGGTTTGTTTCAAAGAGTTTTAATGTACAATTACAATATCAAAATTATGTATAACTCTTAAATTTAAAATTATTTATTATTTTCTAATAATTAATCGGTTTTTAAATTAAAGTTGTTGATTAAATTTGATACAATATTTCATTTTTTTCTTTTGCTATATTTTTTACGCCAATACTTTGGACAACGGTTTGAACATCCTACCTAAGATAATCCTCAGATACTTGTAGCTACGATTTTCATGCTGAGACATGTCGTAAGTCGGTCTTAACTTTATCATGTTTTCTGTCCTAAGAATGTCTTTTATAACCGATCTTAGGACAGTTTCGATAAACAGACCCCATTTTCATAATGATATTATGTAACAAATATATATTTTTATTTAAATGTCTTTTATTTAGTAGCATTTATATGCTAGGCATTAAGCTTAATGGATGCAGAAAATTGAGAATGGAAATGGGGAATGTGTCAAAGAGACAACAACCCGACCAAATAAAACACAACAGCAGATTGAAGGTCAACAACAGGTCTTCAATGTAGCGAGAAATTCCCGCACCCGGAGGCGTCCTTCAGCTGGCCCCGAAACAGATACAGCCCGTAACAGAGAAGTGATCGAATTGGTGTTTCTTTATCGTCAAAATTAGCTACGTTATCGACAAACTAAATTGAGTAGTGACCGAACTTTTGGTACTTTAACGTTAAAAGATTGACAATGCTGACAAACTTTCATATGTCGATAATCAAGTTTAATACCGATAATATTGAAAATAATTCTAATAATATGAAACAAAATATTTCCAGGCATCATTTCGATTGGGCGAAAAGTAGTCATTTCTTAAAAGTCAATACAGAAAAAACAGGTTTATGGAAGGACGTCTTGATAGTATTATTTCCTTTACAATTCTACCCAAAACTTAAAGAAATATACTGGTAAACAATTAAAAAGGTGTTTGATAGGAATGATGTCCTTTATTATGTGTGATGGATTTGAATTCAATCAATAACTTTGAAATGTTTTCTCATATGTATACACAAAAGGGAGGACTGGTATTTGTACTTCTGTTAGAATATGTCTTCGTCCGTTTCGCATGCCAAATTTTTGTCTAGTACAGTTTAAACGGGAAAATTTTGATGAATTTTTTTTTAAATATGACAAAATAACTAGTAAAACTATTTCTTGCAATGGCACACACAGAGAATATTTTTTTAGTAAAAATCAGTAAAAATAATTTCTCCAAAATATACCATGGCCAAAACCTAAGGTTTTTAGCAGTGTACAAATAAAAATCGTCCTCAAAACTGCGCTTGCTGTCATTTTGATGGATCATGCAACATTTCACCTATTACCCATAAACAACATAGGTTCTCAATTACTATAAAAAAAAGTTCTATACGATAGTTTCAAATCAGAGCAAGCATATTAACTTCCTTATATACAGTCGAATATGTCTATAGGTTACACAAAGCTAGTTCTTAAAACGTTTGTACCAGGGAAAACATTTTTCTTTGACTCTTAAAACGGATTTCTTAACCATTCATTTATAATATTCCGTATTTCTGATTTTTTGTTCGATAACAAAATTATACGACTTTTTTTATGACTACGTGAACTTGTACCATTTATTTTTGCTGGTCTTTAGGAAGACAATTTACAATTTATTGTGAACGGAGGTACTTATACATAACCTTATAATTCTGTTTGGAAACAAAAATAAATTCCCAATATATAAATATACATGTATGAATATACATGTATTATATGCCGTGTACATGGTTGGATTTTGTAGATATAACTACCGCACAGAAAAAGTATCATGTATTTCGAGGCTTTCATACTCAAGGTTTTGAATTCTACCCTTGTTGAAAACCTGTGGAGTTCGCTACAGTTCCTTAAAACATCAAGTACTTTTTTTTGTAAATTAAGTGCCGTCTCCCTTAACATGCTAACATTTAAGTCATATCTTTTCATTTTCATATTTGTTTCCCTGTTTGTCTCTGTTGTCTTGATTGTTGGAACGATTAGTGGTATATCTAACAATATTTACGAAACCTTTCTGAGAATAATGAATATTTCTTCTCTGTCAGATATATATCATTACCAATGATAAAATGAAATGCCGTACATCACATCTTATAAAGGTTTAAATTTCAAATATTCGTCAATAACTTAAGATAAAGAGCAATTTTCAAATGTTAAAGGGTACATTTGTATTTTTTGCTTCGATTTGAAAGAAATTTATTTCAGTTTTTTTCTGTGACAAAGTACAAGCATAACCGTACGATTACCTATAGTTGTGAATGTTTGTGTCCTTTGGGTCTTTTTGTGGATAGTTGTCTCCTTGGCAATAATACCACATCTTCTTTTTTATATGTCGGTATTGCAACAATGTATGCTTGACATAATCCCAGGGACATAATAAATAGATAGGTATGAAAAAGAAAAAATATGGGGTATTCTGTATCAGACGAAAAAAAAACTATTACAGTGTTGAATCCCATAAATATTCACAGTGCAAGCAGTGTATAATAAGTAATCGGTGATTTCTAAAATTAAATGAACCTGGATAAATAATTCTTTATACTAGTAACAACTTTCATAGAAACAATGTATAAACTACAGCATGTACAGTGCAATTCGTTTTTGTTGTATGTAAACGTAAGCTATATTTGCCTTTTCATGGAAACGAAAGTATAGAGATTATAGACGATATAAAGAAAAAAACTTCGACCTAAACAATGAAAACTTACACATTGGACATGAAATATTTAGTCGATGAAGAAAATTAAATTATGTCACTTCTGAAATAAGTTTGTCGATAACGTAACTTATTCTGACTGTAAAGAAACGCGAATTCAATCACTTCTCTGTTACGGGCTGTATATACTAGTCCTAGAATTTAAGACTAATCCCTGACATCATTGAGGCAATAGACTTACTGCCTAGGCGTTAACTTATTGCCTAGGATTTAAGCTTTATGCCTAATTTCGTCAAGCATCTAGTGCAAGAAAGTTGGTACCGTTAATTTTTTTTTCACTTATTGCCGCTAACATATATATTGTTTGTGAATCAATGGTGGAATGGTAGTTTTGTATGGTTAAGCAGTGCCAAAATGGTAATGCCCCCTCCCCCTCCCGTTAATGATTTTTAAAATTCGTTTGTACAAAAATTGTTATTAGAATGAAAGGTTGTTTTGTGAGTGAAATGAAGGCATTTTTCTGCAAGTTATTTCCTACAAAAAGTTGTCCTGAAAATTAAGGACATGATATTAACATTAAAGGAGCACTAGCTACGATATATATAAAAAAATAAAGTATGATTTTTTTTTAGATTAATCATTAACTAAATCGGAATAATGAAATAATAATTTGCTTTTAGCAATCAATTTGCTTTAATTTTGTTGAAATAAGCGATTATACATAATTTTTGACTGATTCACTTGCAAGTAAATACGTCATCATCATTCTAACCGGTATTCATGTGAACTTCAATTTAACCCCCTAGCTAGAGACTGACAACGCATGCATTGTACGTGAACTGGTTATTTAAAGAAAAAAATGTCAACAATGAAAGTGAAACTACGGTAAATCATTTGATTACTAATTCGATCCACATAAATCATTCTTATACGGTTGAAAACAATGAGAAACTTATATTTCAAATCTAAAAATTCAAATCAAACAGACCTATAAAGATCCAATTGCACGTGCTGGTTTAACCTATTCATATCTTTATTTGTGTTTACATCGCTTATATGGTCATCTGAGGTCAAATCGATAGTTAATTAGATGGCATCTGGATTTAAATACACACGAAACGAACCTAAATATCATCTACCCCATGCTCTGTAAACTGTTTATTTTAAACGTTTGATAGATTGGATACATGTTTTACATTGTTATTAATCAAATATGAGAATTTGAGTCAAATTGGTGACCAAGAATTTGACAGCTAGTGCCCCTTTAAGAAAACATATAACACAGTTAAACCCGTGAACTTATAGTTTCTTTGTATGTCAAATTGAAATTATTTCAGATTAATGAATTAATTGTCAAACGATGCCTTCTTGTTCTTTAAGAACCAATTCTTTTCAACATTCATTGTCTATTCATGCAAAAGTTGTAATGAAGAAAAAGTCAACTTTCTTTACAATATCACACAATAGTGTGCAATAATTATAGAATTTGTCAGTTAACACAATTTTAATGATAATACGTGTTTATTATTTCGGTCAAGAGAAAAAAATCATCAGTCGATTAAGACCGAAGTTTTTATTAATCTAAAAGAAATTTTATTCTATTCATGCACAAGCAATAATAAATCTGTGCAAAATTGTATCAAATCTTTATAAAAGAAAAAACATTTCAACATTGCAATTAACCCTGAGATGTCTTTCGGTTATTTGTGTCTTTTGACTGCAGACTCATTGACATAAAACTGATGTATTTTTCTAAATCAGATTTATATAAAAAGTCTGAAATTGACATCATCAATATGTTTGAACTTGTTTATAGATAACCTATATATAACGTATACAGTTCACATTTAAAGACGATCGGGATTCCTATGGGAATTAAATGTCTTCCTTTATTGCCAACATGGGCATTTATTTAGCTTTATCCTGCAATTGGGTGTCTAACTATATACTGTATACTATACGCGAATCGCGTTTAATGAAAGCTAATTCAAATCCAGTTATAACTATATGGACGTATGTTAGTTATATATACGTCCTTGTTGTAACTAAAAATAAATAAATCTAACGGACTAATGCTGAGTTCACACGTAATTCGAATTCAATTCTTATTAACTAGTAACGTTAAGCACGTTATTGCGTCCATTCTGTGTATTCAACAAGTCCACACTTATAAACAGCTTTTCTATAAAATCATAACAGTTAAGACATGTAAAACTTATATCCATAGACTAGACAGGTAAATACTATTTCGAAAAAAAGTGCAAATTGTTTTTTCATACTTTACTTTAGTCTAAAATAAGGACAACATCATATTGACAAAACGTCAAAAATATGCTTGTCAGACGTAACAGACTATATTCATAATAACTTTAGCAGGGGTGTTTGTGTTCTTCAAAACAGTTTTATATCCACGAAAATTCGAATAAATGATATGCTTCATATATAAAGTATTACAATATTACTGAATATGCGTTCCTGTAACGATCAACGCTATTTTTTTTGGTAAAAAAAATAGTGGTCATTGTGGTCAGATTTTGGAAAATGTTAAGTTATCAAAATGTATAGGTTTTAAAATATAAGATTATATGATATTTCGTTTGTGTAAATTATGCTCACAAAAGTACATACATAGACCATATCAGAATCGAATTTTTGCAGCACTCACACTTTATATAAAAATGCAACAGCTTCTGGCAAAAGTCTTGCAAGATGTCCAATGCCGGATTTTGCCGCTTTTTACAAATAAATTGGCACTTGCGACGCTATTCATTGCAAAAATAGATTAGTTGCATGCTTCATAGTGCTTTTCCGTAATTGTGCTTACGTTAACTTTGCAAAACAGCTACATAGTTTTTAATAATTTGCGTAGTCAAAACGACTTCGTTTTCAAAGAAATGAAAAGTCTTGCAAGTTTGTCCACTGGACGATTTTCATCCGTTTTCGACGTTGTCTATTCGGGGTACGCTATTTATGGTGGATCATCTGTATATTCCTCAGACAGAATTTTCTTGATGGTCAGATACTATCAATAAGACCACAAAGTATATAAAAAAATCCGATGACTGGGGTTGTTCGTTTAGATGAGGTTCTTAAGTTGTGAGAAAGTTAGTATCATGGGAGGATAAAAAATCCTTTTTTTCAAATTTTCAAATTTGGGAAGCGTTAAACTTCTAATTTTTTTTTATTTCTCTGCAATAAGATTCATATGTATAGAACTTGAAAGTGAAAATGAAATTGGGCATAAAGCGTGCCATTGGCTATATACCTCTCCACATCATACAAAGCTTGTAAATATATGAGATGAATTATAATTAACCTTTTATTTCTGACAATCGTTTCATTTCTTAATCTAATTGTACCGCTATAAGAAATTGAATTTTATAAGCAAGACCCGTTTAACTTGTAATTCCCGACAAACTTTTTACAGTAAAGCAAAATATATATCTTCCTCCTTTTCGGATCTAAATGGTGCAACTTGTGTACAATTTGGAAATTAGTATGGCGTTCATTATCACTGAACTAGACTTTTGTTTAAGGGCCAGCTGAAGGACGCCTCCGGGTGCGGGAATTTCTCGCTACATTGAAGACCTTCTGCTGTTGTTTTTTCTATGGTCGGGTTGTTGTCTCTTTGACACATTCCATATTTCCATTCTCAATTTTAAACATTGCATTTTATTACGTTTTATGTCAATTGGTCTCTGGTAGAGAGTTGTCTTATTGGCAATCATCATACCGTATATATCTTTTCATTTCATATAGATTTATGCATTACCCAAAATTTATACGATATATTTTGTTGTTTTTTGCTATATAACCAGTGTAATTTTGGTTCATTTTTTTATATTTTTTTATATTTTTGTAAAAGGGAATTACAATGCGCGTCAAAGTCGCTTTACAGTACTGTCCAAACGACGTTAACTTTTAATTCGTATTGACAAAAACGTATTTCTAACTCGAATTGGGTAATTCGAATTAGCTAATTCGAATCAATTCGAATTAAAAAGGAGGAGTGTGTGAACGCGATTAGCGAATTCGATTCGCATTCGATTCGAATTCAATATGAATTAAATGTCCGTGTGAACGAGGTATTAGTGTAAAGACGTCATAAATTAACAGTCTGGGAAACACCCTTCTTCAATATAATGTACATTAGAGCAAATACAACATGAGGAAAACTAATTAGCAAAAAAAAAACCGGCTCAAGCACTCCTTAAAAGAGAATGACTTTTGTGCATGACTGATTATTAGTTTTCTGATTACTATTTTCGCATTAAATATGTTCGATCACACCATGTATGACATGTATATCACTGACAATACGACTGGAAATAAGTTTAACAAAACTGAGAATCGTGCAGATTGGAAAGGTTGTATTATAAAAGAAAATGCGATTCGTTGATTCAGGAACATATCATATATTAACATATATATACTATTCCCAGGTCAGTGATTTGAAAAATAAAAAAATATAAAAACATGGCCTCGTTTAAAAACAGAAACATAATAATTTATATCCGAATGAGGAAGTTTTTTGAACTGTTGTAGATAAATCAACAAAATTCTGACTTGTCAGTATGAAATGGGCTAAATTTGATACGAATGTATTTAAGTGTCGAAGTAATTTAGGGCCGTGTTTAGGCTGTAAAGGTTTTTAGCGTAACCGCTGATCATGTGATTCTGAGAAAATTCAAAATGTCGGTAGATGGAGGGTGGGAGTTTGATAAATTTGATGATGGTTCTTTGCGTTAGTATAGTATTTTATAATGATAAGTTGTCGATGCAGTTTAATCAAATATTCTAAAACACTTTACACTTACTAGCACGTATTTTAAGGTTTCTCAGAAGGACAATATTTTGACAAATATGGCTTTGTTTACACCTCAATGTTAGACCGATTCCTTCTGTCCTTATAATGCATATATTTCTTAATTTCCATTAGCTTTTTATTCATTTTGCTATTTGCTTTTTTTTAGTGCAATATAGAAGCAGAAAGCAGTGTCCATTCAAAAAAGGAGATTCACATACAATTTGTTTGCATTTCTTTTTTTCGCGGATTTTATACATTTTTTCAGTCACCTGTAATTCACTATTAGATAATGTTTATTCATATTTGTATGTGCCTCACTATGAACAATGATCTCTCTAAGCCTAGAAAATCTTTTATTAGCTTGCCCAGAATAAAAGTAGAACGTTACAAACATACCTGCCAACTTTTCAAAATGCCCATGGGGGTTTTGCATGCAAGATGGCTGTCATAGTCCTAAAAAACCTTCAAGGGGGTCTGCAAATGCTTTTTGATGATGTTTTTTTAGTTCTTCATACTTTTATAAGCCTAAAGTCATTGTAAAATTATTTGTTTTGTTTAAATTGTGGACAAAAGTGCTCTTTCAAAATTTCAATTTGGGAGCCTCCATGGGGGAAATCCCCCGCAAATAGTGACAGTTGGCAGGTATGAATAAATGTTTAAAAAGAGGATTATCTAGACTCAAAAAGGTTGATGATCATTGATTATATAAGAAACCCAAATATCTAATAGAATATATTAGTACAGGTGGCTGAATAACATTTAAGATCAGCGAAAATCAAGTACAAACAAATTGTATTCAAATATCCTGTTTTGAATGGACACTGCTTTCTCTCTTCATATTGCATTTTTTTTTAAACAGGAAAAATCAAAATCAATAAAATCAATAAAAAGTAAATGAACATTAATAAATATGTGCATTACAGGGACAGAAGAATTTAATGACTTTTGGATCTACCAGTAACCTGAATATTTACAAACCATTCATATAGAAAATATTAAAGGCTTATCATGATCTATAAAAAAGAGAGATGCATCATGTTTCAGTAAATTAAAAACTTCACCTTACTATGAGGTTCACTGTATATCTGTACAGCATCTCTACAAAATAAAACCAAAACACAAATCCACTCTGAAGTGAGAAAAACAAGAAAACACAAAAATCAATCATTCAGTGATTGTTTAAGAAAAGAGAGTATGTTTTCCCTAATAAAATGCTAAACCAACTAAAATAGTGACTGCACATGAGATAAAGAGTACTAGAGAGCTCATTAAAATATAAACACATTTTTTTTAATTTCACATAAAGTTCATGATTTTCTGGTAAAAAAGATGTGTTATTAAAATGTAAGTTTTATATTTCAAATAAATGTGATTGATGTTGCAGAAATTGTGGGAGAGGTGCAGCTGAAAAAGTATGGAAAATTTTTAGAAGATTATGCTACCCAACTGAGAGAAATAGAAGAGGCTTTGGATGATTCCATTGGTGATTCGTGGGATATGACCCTTGACCCAATCTCTCTACAGGTTTTACTTCTTGTTTTTAAGTTGTATAATTTATACATGTTATAGTTACATACAGAAAAGTTATGAAATTAGCAACAAAATCCACAAATATCTTGAATATTATTTAAAAAAAAACCACCATAAGAAATTAATTAAAAAAGTAAATACATCAGCATTTTATTTGTGTGTTTAAAAATATACATGTATCAATGCAATATTGTAATTGAAAAACGTATTAGTCTAAAAATCAGGGAACTAAAAGTGAGTGTATTTTTTCAGCTGTTGCCATATGAACAGACATCACTACTTCAGCTGATTAGGACAGACAACAAAATCTTCAACAAAATTATCACAGTATTTGCAGCATTATGTTGTGAGATGCAGTCACTGAAACATGAAGCAGAAAATAAGTTTTACGATGCATTGTTGTTCTATGGAGAAGGAGGTAACTCTACTACTCATATGATACATACAAACCATTTAATGAAAAAAATATTGCAAGTTTTGACTTTTCAATATAAAAATGCTATAATTGTTGAAACATTGTGTCATAATATATTATATAAAAAGAGCACATGTCTCTATCATTAGTTAGTTTTACACTGTAATTTAGAAAGTTGCAATGCTTTAATCATTGCCAAAATGTCAAAAAATAGATGTCACGAATACAGACAACAAGTAAGAAATCAACTTATTACCAATCAATCTTCAGTGATTCATATAGATTCTCACATGATTAAATTGCAAAATTATCATGGTGGAATTAAAACAGCGATTATTTTGTCTAAATTATTGTTTTCTCCAAAGAATATGAAATCTGTCTACCCCCATGTACCATTTCAGTTGTTTTTTTAATGAAATGATTAATATATCCTTTCTGTTTATTTGATTTTTTACATCAAAATAGAAATTTACCAATGTATATATGTATGTTTGAAGTCCAGGTGGAATAGATTTAACTTATGATGGCTTAACCATGCAGTATGATTTAAAGAAGGGGAATAGATTTAACTTATGATGACTTAACCATGAAGTATGATTTAAAGAAGGGGAATAGATTTAACTTATGATGGTTTAACCATGCAGTATGATTTAAGGAAGGGGAATAGATTTAACTTATGATGACTTAACCATTCAGTATGATTTAAAGAAGGGGAATAGATTTAACTTATGATGGTTTAACCATGCAGTATGATTTAAGGAAGGGGAATAGATTTAACTTATGATGACTTAACCATGCAGTATGATTTAAGGAAGGGAAATAGATTTAACTTATGATGGCTTAACCATGCAGTATGATTAAAAGAAGGGGAATAGATTAAACTTATGATGACTTAACCATGCATTATGATTTAAAGAAGGGGAATAGATTTAACTTATGATGACTTAACCATGCAGTATGATTTAAGGAAGGGGAATAGATTTAACTTATGATGACTTAACCATTCAGTATGATTTAAAGAAGGGGAATAGATTTAACTTATGATGGCTTAACCATGCAGTATGATTTAAAGAAGGGGAATAGATTTAACTTATGATGACTTAACCATGAAGTATGATTTAAAGAAGGGGAATAGATTTAACTTATGATGGTTTAACCATGCAGTATGATTTAAGGAAGGGGAATAGATTTAACTTATGATGACTTAACCATTCAGTATGATTTAAAGAAGGGGAATAGATTTAACTTATGATGGTTTAACCATGCAGTATGATTTAAGGAAGGGGAATAGATTTAACTTATGATGACTTAACCATGCAGTATGATTTAAGGAAGGGAAATAGATTTAACTTATGATGGCTTAACCATGCAGTATGATTAAAAGAAGGGGAATAGATTAAACTTATGATGACTTAACCATGCATTATGATTTAAAGAAGGGGAATAGATTTAACTTATGATGACTTAACCATGCAGTATGATTTAAGGAAGGGGAATAGATTTAACTTATGATGACTTAACCATTCAGTATGATTTAAAGAAGGGGAATAGATTTAACTTATGATGGCTTAACCATGCAGTATGATTTAAGGAAGGGGAATAGATTTAACTTATGATGACTTAACCATGCAGTATGATTTAAAGAAGGGGAATAGATTTGACTTATGATGGCTTAACCATGCAGTATGATTTAAAGAAGGGGAATAGATTTAACTTATGATGACTTAACCATGCAGTATGATTTAAGGAAGGGGAATAGATTTAACTTATGATGACCTAACCATGCCGTATGATTTAAGGAAGGGGAATAGATTTAACTTATGATGGCTTAACCATGCAGTATGATTTAAAGAAGGGGAATAGATTTAACTTATGATGACTTAACCATGCAGTATGATTTAAGGAAGGGGAATAGATTTAACTTATGATGGCTTAACCATGCAGTATGATTTAAAGAAGGGAATTGATTAAATAAAGTCTCCTGTCTTTGCAAGAATTTCTTCACCCAGACTAATGATATTTGACCGATTGGTGAACTACCAAAAACTAAAAGTCAAAGCACATATTAATAGCAGAAACTATATTTTGTAGAGCCAGATGAAGGATTACAAGATGGAGATGCACAAGTACAAATGGGAAAGATGATGTCACTTATACAGGTACTTTAAATTCTGTAATTGTGTGGCTCCAGGTAGTTGGGAACAAAATGATGTTTCCTGAATATAGATAATTCAGGGTTAATAATTTGTCGCACAATGTAACAAAGCATCCAATATTTAGAATTTTGTCTCTACTCATCAAACATCCATACTCTCACTGATCCAGACTTAGAGAAACTGTCCAATAGGTTATTGCAAGTAAATCTTCCATGACATTTAGTGATGTGATGTCATTATTTACAAAAATGAGTACTGTGGATTCATTTATTTTCGTGGGTATCAATTTTCGTGGATTACTAAAAACTTACATATTCGTGGATATTTGATTTCGTGGTTTCGCCACTCTCGGTATACAAAACCTATTGAAAATATGATATTCTTTGAACATTTGAATTCATGGTTCACCTGTACCCACGAAACTCATGAAAATTGGTATCCAACGAATAATGACGAATCCACAGTAGTATCCTTGACATGTATGTAAATTGAACATACCTAAAGGCATTCTCAATATGTGCTAAATTGTTTGTTTATATTTTGTACATTCTTGTACATGTAGCTTTGAGGCTGTTAGACAAACTTTGCACCTCACCTACTACATGTATATATATATAACTACCATGGTTAACAAAAGCTGTGTAACTTTGATAGCAGAGATTTGCAAAGGAACCAGTTTTTTGGTATAAAAAAGACCATGAGTACCTCTGTGTAAACTGGGAACAAACCATTAAATAGTAGTAACATTTCTGATATGCAATTTATTTTTGTGTAAAATAGAATTTGTTACAGGATTTAAAGATTCACAATTTTTTGCAATATCTCTTCAAGGATATTTTGTTTTTATACATATCTGTCTCCCATATATTGAATTATTTTTTCTTTTATATTTTTCTATGTGTTTAATTGATAATTTATATTTTATAGGAGCTGTCATGTTTTGTCACCAGAAGTTATGAAGTGGTTAAGAGTGTTGTACAACAGTTTTCATGTTTATACACAGCTTCAAGGTAAATTAAAGAAATAAATTGTTACTACTAGAGTTTCTCAAGGGTATGGAACACTGCATGTAACTTGATAAAATAAACTTATAGATTTTCACTTAAAAAGGTGTTTCTTTAACTTGCAATGAGTACTTATCCTTATGGGAAAGCAAATTATTTTTATAAAGACAGGTATTTGATAAAACTATGTGTTTAGTCAAGGCATATATTGTTTAGTTACGGCAGTCGTTGAGTAAAGACAGGATAACTGTACGTAAAATTGAGAAAGGAAATGGGGAATGTGTCAAAGCGACAACAACCTAACCATAGAGCAGACAACAGCTGAAGGCCACCAATGGGTCTTCAATGTAGCGAGAAACTCCCACACCTGTAGGCGTTCTTCAGCTGGTTGAAAGATTATGTCTTCATCATATGAAAATCAGGCACAATCCCTCCTGTAAGGGGTTTAGTATCATACTATCATAAAATATATTATAGTATATGAATGAAGAAGAAATCTGAACCTTAGAAAAACTGCATTTATATTTATTTTTTAGAATTAGATATATAAGCAATAGAATTAGCAAAAATTCCAGCCTATGTTGTATATTTCTTTCAATGACTTTTTTCATTATTTTTTTCATTTACGCTTACTCAATATTGCCTTTAACTCATATAAAAATAGATTTTTGTTTTCTATGAAATATGAATCCTATCTTTATTTTAATGCAAAAACTGCCTCCATTAAAACAGGTGATTTTTGTGTGTCTTTCATGTAATGACAATAGTAAATGATTATATCACACTTTGTTTTTACTAATTTTAGGTCAGGACCAAAGCTGATAAATGTAACTGACGTTCATTTTCAGGTATGTTAACTTCTATATATAAATACTGTGGACTCTGTGTTTATGGCATCCGTTCTTTACTTCTATGATGACTTAATGATTTGCCTAGCGCAAAAAGTGTAATAAAAGTCAAAAAAATTGACAGTTCAATAATGTGGTATGAATACAAATGAGACAACTATATGGAGTTCAAATGGCTTGGGTGAAAGCAGCTATGGATTACTGTTGTCTTAAAATAAATTCATTTATGCTATTTTACGAAATTTTCCTCTGATCTTACTGACTGATAATTTCCTTTCTCAGCACAGTAAAGTGATATGAAAAATTATCGCTAGAAACTAAGCATGCACATGCCATGGGTAAAATAGTGTGAAACAGATTATCATTGGTCATCTGCACTCATCTGCTTTTCTCACATTAGACTTTCCTGTTCAAGCGGGAAATCAATCTTGTTGAGATGATCAATGATAATCTATAATTACAAAAAGTTTTTTGTTACAAAATGTACAGCTTTTCAGAAAGAAATCATGTAATAGAGGTTAAGAAGATAATTTTTTTCTCTCAAAATTTAGTTAAGAGTCAGTAGGTAAAATCAATTAGACACTTCATATCTTGGAAATATTCTATTGTCATGATAGTACTACATGTACTAAATTTTTGATAATTCAGAACTCTTTCTTTTTTATCTAAATTAAGGTTGTGTATGAACATCTAGGTGATTTACTGACTGTATTAATAACATTGGATGAAATCATCAACAATCATGGCACCCTGACAGATCACTGGACTCTGTATAAAAGGTCTGGTTTATTTATTTTACTCAATATACAATGTATCAAAGTTAGGGACTTTGCTAAATTATAAAGATTATGCTTTATCCAAAAATATTACGTTCAGAAAAATTCAATGTAATTTAGCATTCTTAATAAAATTTTCATTAATCTTTCAAAAAAATAAACAAGCCTTGGTGTCTTATTGACATATCTTGTACATTTCAGAAAATACTGCATATCTTTAAGAATGTGATTCGGTCAATGAACATTGTTGTGTGCAATTTAATAAATTGCTACATACAAATGATGCTGTTAAAATAGACCAATTTCGAGTTACATGTTATTTTTTCCTTGTCATAGATATAAACAAGAAATATTGCTTTTAAGTTTCATGATGCAATGACAATGCATGTGTGATTTTAGAATATAAATGTTAACATTACATTTTGAACTGATATAAAACCTGAATTTGTTTCCATATTTGGTAGATAAAGATTTCAAAATTTATTTATGATCAATTGTAAACCAAATCTGTTATTTAATGAGGATCTGAGCTCTCTGCAAAAATTGTCTTTCATGTAAATTGGTAAAACACATGCATTTTCTATATATTCAGAATGTTAAAGTCAGTTCACCATGACCCTGGAAAGTTTGGTATACAGCCAGACAAAATGAGACCGTTTGAGAAGCTTATGATGCAGTTAGAAGGCCAGCTGTTAGATGGATTGATATTTCAAGTGAGTTTTTACTTTATATTTAAATGTGCTTGTTGCAGCTGTAAAAAGTCTTATAGTAGACGAACAAGGTATTTAGAGTTGAATGAGAGAGAAAAAACAGGCACAAAAAATGTTTGATTGTAAACAGACTCTGTCATACCATGGATAGGGGCAATGATTCTATAAAATATTTTATAATGATAAAAAAAATCAGAAAGTCAAATGAGAGCTACAATACTACTGTTTAGAAAAGAAAAAGGTTTATGACTTTAATTTCATTAACTTTAAAGAAAAAAGTAAGCTTTTTATCAATTTCTGTGTAAACATTCAATTTGAATGCGAAATTTGAATATCAATGTTATGTTTTCCTTTTTAGAATTGTGTTGAGCAGACATTTGATAGCCAGACTGTGTATGTTACTAAGAATCCGGTGTTTGCTGAAGAATTTGCTGCCAATATCAGAGAAATTTTACCAGATCTGGAACAGAGGATAGGTATAATTATTTGTAGAAAGCAGACTTTTATATCACCACAAACATTTTTGGGGGTTCCGTATAATTATTAATACTATGATGTTGATGTTGTTGTCAGTGTCCGAAGACATGTTTGGTTTCCAGACAATAACTTAAGTTAAAGTGAATGGACTTCTAAGAAATTTACAAGAAGGTTCAACACTACTAGAGGAAGTTTGGGATTGATTTTGGTGGTTATGGTACCAACAGTTTATGATATAGGAGCCAAACACAATCATTTTTGTAGTCTATAACAGTAGAGTGTTTTTGTTTCACATTAATAGATTAAACTCTTCAATGTGCATGACAATTACTCATAATAACAGTTGTCATGATCATGATTTATAAATGATGGAATATTTATCAGCAGTAAAATGTTATTTCTTTCAGGAGAAAACAATGAAATGGACCAGAGGTACAAGTTTGTTGGTCTGTGTGGACTGTATGTTCTTCACTTCCAGATTTTCAGAGTCATTGATAAAAAAGTTTTCAAATCAATGTGGGATGTTTACAAAAAGGTAAATGTGTTTTCTCTGTAACAAGATACTCATGGTATTCATGGTTGATTGTTAGGTCAGGGCTATTCTAGAAAAAAATGTATGGAGGGGGGTTAGAAGGCACATTGTATTAATAATTCATGGGTGATGGGTATCAGAGTAACTTTTCTCACTATAATGCACTATAATTCTCAATTACAATTGTATGGGTGGCGGGTGCTGACAAAAACTGCCTTCCAAGCGCCCCCCATACATTTTTTTCTGGAATAGCCCTCAGTCAATTCATACCTGTTTTGGCAGACAAATATGAAAAATAAACTATATGTTCAAAATGTTTATTTATTTGCATGAAGAAAATATAATTTCTCTCATTTTATTTCAATATGAAAATAACTTAAAACATTCCCTACACGTATCAATTCTTAGTAGAAATCCAGAAATTTAAGTATTTGTAGCTAATTGAAAAATTTAGTGAAAAGTCAGATTTTGTGTATGTCAATTGTTTTATTATCTGTCAAATTTATGTCTTGTTTTGTACAAAGTTCTATACTTTTGCAATGGTATGAATGCATGACATAACTTAAAAACTGAATTAAGATAAAATGATATATGATTTCAGATACCTTGTGTTCATTTAATGGGAAATATGGTATGGTTTCCTACCCAGTTCTTGTTAGAGAAGTTACCACAAATGCAGAAAGTTTTGGACAAGAAAGCCGAGATGGCTGTTACTTCAGGACAGTCAGCATGGTTACAGCAGAGAAATCAAATGCTTTCTAGGTAAATCAATATGAAAAAACTGAATGTTATGGAATAATTATTATGTATCTCCTGATTTTTTAGCTCACCTGGCCCGAAGGGCCAAGTGAGCTTTTCCCATCACTTTGCGTCCGTCGTCTGTCGTCGTCCGTCGTCGTTAACTTTTACAAAAATCTTCTCCTCTGAAACTACTGGACCAAATTTAACCAAACTTGGCCACAATCATCATTTGGGTATCTAGTTTAAAAATTGTGTCCGCTGACCGGCCCAATCAACCAAGATGGCCGCCATGGCTAAAAATAGAACATAGGGGTAAAATGCAGTTTTTGGCTTATAACTCAAAAACCAAAGCATTTAGAGCAAATCTGACATGGGGGTAAAAGTGTTTATCAGGTCAAGATCTATCTGCCCTGAAATTTTCAGATGAATCGGACAACCCATTGTTGGGTTGCTGCCCCTGAATTAGTAATTTTAAGGAAATTTTGCTGTTTTTTGGTTATTATCTTGAATATTATTATAGATAGAGATAAACTATAAACAGCAATAATGTTCAGCAAAGTAAGATTTACAAATAAGTCAACATGACCGAAATGGTCAGTTGACCCGTTTAGGAGTTATTGCCCTTTATAGTCAATTTTTTACCATTTTTCGTAAATCTTAGTTATGTTTTACAAAAATCTTCTCCTCTGAAACTGCTGGGCCAAATTTAACCAAACTTGGCCACAATCATCATTGGGGTATCTAGTTTAAAAATTGTGTCCGGTGACCCGCCCAACCAACCAAGATGGCCGCCATGGCTAAAAATAGAACATAGGGGTAAAATGCAGTTTTTGGCTTATAACTCAAAAACCAAAGCATTTAGAGCAAATCTGACGGTGTTAAATTGTTCATCAGGTAAAGATCTATCTGCCCTGAAATTTTGAGATGAATTCGACAACCCATTGTTGGGTTGCTGCCCCTCAATTGGTAATTTTAAGGAAATTTTACTGTTTTTGGTTATTATCTTGAATATTATTATAGATAGAGATAAACTGTAAACAGCAATAATGTTCAGCAAAGTAAGTTTTACAAGTAAGTCAACATGACCGAAATGGTCAGTTGACCCATTTAGGAGTTATTGCCCTTTATAGTCAATTTTTAACCATTTTTCATAAATCTTAGTAATCTTTTACAAAAATCTTCTCTGAAACAACTGGGCCAAATTTAACCAAACTTGGCCACAACTATCATTGAGGTATTAAGGTTAAAAAATGTTTTGCGTGACTGCTAACCAACCAAGATGGCTGCCACAGCTAAAAATAGAACATAGGGGTAAAATGCAGTTTTTGGCTCATAACTCAAAAACCAAAGCATTTAGAGCAAATCTGACTCGGTGTGAAATTGTTCATCAGGTAAAGATCTATCTGCCCTGAAATTTTCAGATGAATTCGACAACCCATTGTTGGGTTGCTGCCCCTGAATTAGTAATTTTGAGGAAATTTTGCTGTTTTTGGTTATTATCTTGAATATTATTATAGATAGAGATAAACTGTAAACAGCAATAATGTTCAGCAAAGTAAGATTTACAAATAAGTCAACATGACCGAAATGGTCAGTTGACCCGTTTAGGAGTTATTGCCCTTTATAGTCAATTTTTAACCATTTTTCGTAAATCTTAGTAATGTTTTACAAAAATCTTCTCCTCTGAAACTACTGGGCCAAGTTAATTATAGGTAGAGATAATTGTAAGCAGCTAGAATGTTCAGTTAATTAAGATGTACAAACACATCACCATCACCAAAACACAATTTTGTCATGAATCAATCTGTGTCCTTTGTTTAATATTCA
Source organism: Mytilus trossulus (assembly GCF_036588685.1). Taxonomy (NCBI): domain Eukaryota; kingdom Metazoa; phylum Mollusca; class Bivalvia; order Mytilida; family Mytilidae; genus Mytilus; species Mytilus trossulus. The sequence continues at coordinate 83,144,523 of NC_086373.1, forward strand.
CATAGACCAAGGTGAGCGACACAGGCTCTTTAGAGCCTCTAGTTTAAATAATTTTTTGAGATACCAATACATATACATATTGTGTTGTGTTGAAGTTGTGAATATGATGCTATAATTTCTACAAAAAGAATGATATTTGGAAATTTACCAGGATGCTATATGAAATTTGTGGGGAGTACACTAAAAGTTGTTTGTTAACTTTATGTTTTTGAAATATCTCATAAAATCAAATAAACATTATATGCTTCTATTAATTGTTAATTAAATGTGTTTTTTTGTGTGTTACTTTACAGAGATGTGCAGAATTATCATACAACTGTATCAGCCTGGATGATAGAAATGGACTCCAATATTTCACAGAAATCTCTCATGGAAGATCTTAACAATAAATGTGTTCTCTTCATTCAGGTTAGTTTTTAGAATTGAATGTTGCCTGTAAAAACTAGCTCAGTACTTTGATAACAATTCAAAAGCAAAGTGGTTTCCCTAGTCAAATGTTCAATACAAAATTACAATTTATCAGGAAGATACCAAGAGGTAAAAGAATGTTAATTGTACCTAAAAAAAGGACATCTGGAACCAAAAATATTTGAGTTCTTTACAGACCTCACAAACTACTGTCTCCTCCAAGTTATAGAATTACATTCAATGAAAAACAAGGAACAGCATTTAGTTTAGATAGCCAATAGGCCTATTTACACCCCCTTTATCACTATAAGAAATCCATCATGACTGTTTTTATGAGAGAAACAATCTTCTTAATCATGTCACTCTATGAAAATACTTGTTAATGAGAGCTATGTCTGTTTTACCCCCTTATTAAACTGAATAATGGTACATTTATACATGTATAAACCAGTTTTCATGAAGAAAATTACAATTTTTTTTAAAATTATAAATTTCATAAATCAACCTATTTAATGTCAAATTTCGATATAAAGTTGCAGTCAAAATAATATGCTTAAAAAAGTCATTTCTTGCAACTGTTTTAAATTTGCATCAAAGGAAGTCGTTTTCGCTACAGCAAACTTAAAATAATTTTGCACTGTTTTTTAGTTTGTCTGATTTTGATACAGTTATTATACAATCATGTTAAAACTTGATATAGATAATGTACAATGGTGTTTATTTACAGGGTTTACTATATGCCAACAACATCAAACATCTTGTCAGAACTGTTATGAATCTACATGTAGCCTTACAGAAACCAATGACTAGAACTGCAGTTATCTCCCTTTGTAGACTGATAGAATTGTTAAAGGTATGATAAATTATCTATTACCAAGATATTATTTTCATTTTTCTTTGCCTTTCTAAAAGGTTTTAATTTTTCAACTTTTTGAGAATTTGTTTTTGATTACTATTCCATGATTTAATAATGTGCCAAAGGAGTACAGACATATTTTTTTTTAAAGTTTTTCATCTGTTTTGGAATAGATACTTTCTTTAGGCTTGTCTTTAAAAACAGTTGAAAATAATATTTTGTCATACATTTGCATTAATGATTGAAATAACTGAAAATTGACTATTTTCAGGCAATAGAACACACATTTCACAGGAGAACAATGTTGATATCAGATTATGTTAACCATATATCACAGCATTTAGGTTTCCTCCTTCTTTCATCCATATCAACAGCCAAGGTAAGGACAAAATCTTAAAAAAGGGGTTGTCAAAACTTTTACTGGAGAAAATGAAATAATTGACATTTACATATAGATAAAGTTTGCTGTCTACTTGTACAAGTTAAGTGGAAAATTGAATTAATGAAATTATTTACTACCCTATATATTAGTTTGAAAGTGTGCAAATATTCCCCGGAAAGATCCTTATTTTAAATCAAGAATTTGAAAATAATACATTGACATTTATATACTGATAAGTTTTATTATGAAAACAAATTATTTGAAATACTTCACTTTAATTTGTATTTTTTTTTACTTTGATTTATATTTGTTTCATTATTCTCAGAAAAGGATAACATCAGACAAGAGATATAGTGAGAGAAAACTAGATGTATTGTCTTCTTTAGTGTTAGCAGAAACAGCATTAAATGGGCCAGGTATTAATTTACTGTTATCATAGTCATTTTAAAACGTTTGTCTAATGCCTATTCATTATGTTCAACTATATAAAATTTGTTCACAGTTATGTCAGGGTTTTGTTTTATGAAAATGTTGGGTTTATATAAAAATGGACAGCAACCCATCACATCTATTTACAATCTTTAGCAATAACCTGAATACTATACAATTATTTCAAGCTCTAAGTAGCACTGAGTCTAAAATAAGTTGTTAATTAATAAAACACACTCAATGCGATTGGCTGTAAGATATGAAAAAAAACTACAGCAGAGATTCCTCAAAGGTCTCAATGGAAGAGAGTTTTGGACCAATCTCTTATCTGGGTCAGATCAACAACTTTAACATGAGTTCTTGTAAGATCAAAGTTAAATTATGTTCTTGAAAGGTAGGGTAATTAAGGAATAACAGTACTGTAGTTGAAGAGTTGCCACCGTCAATTGTAGATTTGACGGTTGCAAATGCAGTTTTACTGGCGACGCGGAGCGGAGACAGTAAAACGGAGATTTGCAACAGTCAAATCAAAATTGACGGTGGCAACTCTTCAACTACAGTACTGTTAATCCGATTCTAATGCATTACAAAAAGAAAAAAATCCGATAAAACTTAAAAAAATGTCTAAATTTGTCAAATAAAAAAAAAATCCGTGAAACTTCTTAAATAATTTTGGCACAAAGACGTCATGGCTAAACGTGACGTCATACAAACGAAAACTTACAAACTGGAGGTTATTTCGTTACCTGTTCGCTTCAAATTTGGATAAAATTACATTAAAACGGCAAATTCGAGGTAGGTGTTATTTTATTTTTAGCTCACCTGGTCCGGCGTCCGTCGTCGTTGTCCGTCGTCGTCGTCCTGCGTTAACTTTTACAAAAATCTTCTCCTCTGAAACTACTGGGCCAAATTTAACCAAACTTGGCCACAATCATCATTGGGGTATCTAGTTTAAAAATTGTGTCCGGTGACCCCGCCAACTAACCAAGATGGCCGCCATGGCTATAAATAGAACATAGGGGTAAAATGCAGTTTTTGGCTTATAACTCAAAAACCAAAGCATTTAGGGCAAATCTGACATGGGGGAAATATTGTTAATCAGTTGAAGATCTATCTGCCCCGAAATTTTCAGATGAATCTGACATTCTGTTGTTAGGTTGCTGCCCCTGAATTGGTAATTTTAAGGAAATTTTGTTGTTTTTGGTTATTATCTTGAATATTATTTCAGATAGAGATAAACTGTAAAAGGCAATAATGTTCAGCAAAGTAAGATCTACAAATAAGTCAGCATGACCAAAATGATCAGTTGACCACTTTAGGAGTTATTGCCCTTTATAGTCAATTTTTAACCATTTTTCGTAAATCTTAGTAATCTTTTAGAAAAATCTTCTCCTCTGAAACTGCTGGGCCAAATTATTTGAAACTTGGCCACAATCATCATTGGGGTATCTAGTTTAAAAATTGTGTCCCTCGACCCCGCCAACTAACCAAGATGACCGCCATGGCTATAAATAGAACATAGGGGTAAAATGCAGTTTTTGGCTTATAACTCAAAAACCAAAGCATTTAGAGCAAATCTGACATTGGGTAAAATTGTTAATCAGGTGAAGATCTATCTGCCCTGAAATTTTCAGATGAATTGGACAACCTGTTTTGGGGTTGCGGCCCCTGAATTGGTAATTTGAAGGAAATTTTGCTGTTTTTGGTTATTATATTGAATATTATTATAGATATAGGTAAACTGTAAACAGCAATAATGTTCAGCAAGGTCAGATTTACAAATAAGTCAACATGACCAAAATGGTCAGTTGACCTCTTTAGGAGTTATTGCCCTTTAAAGTCAATTTTTAACCATTTTTTCGTAAATTTTATATATCTTTTACTAAAATCTTCTTCTCTGAAACTGCTGTGCCAAATTGATCCAAACTTGGCCACAATCATCTTTGGGGTTTCTTGTTTAAAAAATGTGTGGCGTGACCTGGCCATCAAACCAAGATGGCCGCCACGGCTAAAAATAGAACATAGGGGTAAAATGCAGTTTTTGGCTTATAACTCAAAAACCAAATAATTTAGAGAAAATCTGACATGAAGTAAAATTGTTAATCAGGTCAAGATCTATCTGCCCTGAAATTTTCAGATGAATTGGACAACCTGTTTTTTGGGTTGCGGCCCCTGAATTGGTAATTTTAAGGAAATTTTGCTGTTTTTGGTTATTATATTGAATATTATTATAGATATAGGTAAACTGTAAACAGCAATAATGTTCAGCAAAGTAAGATCTACAAATAAGTCAACATGAACGAAATGGTCAATTGACCCCTGTAGGAGTTATTGACCTTTGTAGTCAATTTTCAATCTGCTTCCTTTGTTTAATATTCACATAGACCAAGGTGAGCGACACAGGCTCTTTAGAGCCTCTAGTTGATTATATAGTAGTAATCAAACATTTGTTTATTCATCAATTCAAAATGGCGGGTCTCTCCTTAGTTACGCCTGGTCAACTGTGGATTTGACGGCAACTGTTAGCCAATGAAAAAAATTGTTACATCCAAATTGTATTAGAATAAGAATTCTTGTGAATTGAGAGTTAATGAGCTGGTTCATTTTCAAAATCTGATTGAGGATATTCATGAAGTAAAAAGCTTTTTATTACCACAAAAATGCATTAAATATTGACCATTTTATGATAAGCAACCATCATTGAATATGACATCTCTTTTTAAAGGTACAAAAGAAAGAAGACTCATTCTGCAGTTAGCCTTAGCAGTTGGAAAAACCATGGTTTGTATTATATAGCACTTGTTAACATTGTATAAGGATGAATCATGATTTCAGGTAGAATTCAGAGACAAAAAGTCTAACCAAAAGTGAAATAAATATAGGAATATTAAGAGGTCAGCAGAGAGGTTTTGTCTGATTGATTTATAGCTTTTAATATAAAGGTATTTTCACCTATTGAATCTCAAAATAAATAATCTCATTATATCTTTACATTTTTGATCAATTTGTTGCTATCATTACAACATTTAATTGATATTGTTTTCAATTCTTATGTTGAAACATTATCAATCTAGGTATTTTAAATGATGTAAAATAAATAATCAGATTGTTTGTTTTAAATACATGTATTGGATTATTTTTAAAATGGAGATGTGAGTTGTTTGCCATTGGAAAAGAAGCCTTAATGTTTGGTCAGAAAATTTGTCTGACAGCTTGTCACTGATGGACCCCTGTAAAAGAACTTCTGTGAGGCATGTCAATAAATTGCACCAAACAAAGTACTACACTTTATCAAAGATTTATTCTATCTAGCATGACAGCCTATTTAATCATATAATAGATCCATACAGATGAACACTGCATGATTTAATTACCGAAGATTAACATGCAGGTGGACGCTTTTACTGTGTTGTTGAATTCTTGAAATATCAGTATTTTATTTGTGAATTGGAAATTCTCTTCTTTTGTGTAGAAAACCTTCAAAGATGATGAATTAAGTACAATGAATGGAACCTTAAGGAAGCTTGATGCTATATGTGATTTAAGAGAAAGGTAAAAAGTCTAGAAGACCATAAATTATAATGCTCTTGTATATTTTGGCACATTGCAATTGCCATTTGCATCAATTTACAAAAAATACAATTTTATACTCATGGGCCACAAGGTCATATTTCATTTTGGCCAAAATTCAATACTTTTTGAGCCGTTATTCAGAAACATAAATGAAGATAATAGTTTCAATGTGTGATGAAGCTCATATCAGAAATTTTGTAGAGTATCCTGTATAATTTAAGTTAGTGCATACTCATTTAAAAATTTGGTGTTTATATTGTTTTGTTACAAGTTTTAATATTTCATCAGGAAATAAATAAATAACATGTTCTATTATAGAGTAGGATGATTTAGTTTTAATGTTACCTACCAATATTGATATATCCGCAGAATAAGAAAGAAAAAAAAAGAAAATGTTTGATATAAATTATTTGAAAAGTCAATGTATTTTTGTTATAAAGAGAAGATATTACTACTGTGTATTCATTATTATTTGTTTGATACCGATTTTCGTGGGTACATATAAACTATGATTTCAAATGTTCAACAAACAACAAATTTTATATAGGTTTTGTATGCAGTGATTGGCAAAACCACGAAATCAATTACCCACTGAAATGCAAGTTTTCCTCAATCCATGAAAATTGATACCAACGAAAATAATAATTCCACAGTAATTTATTCCTACATTTAAAACTATAATCTTGTTTTTTTTTCAGTGTAAGAAAGGCTTGTGATTGCAGTTTTCTGTACTGGCATAGAGTAGTCTTTCCAATCTATCTGACAGACACGTTTGACAACCTTGTGGATCCTCATAGAATGCATGTATGTACATTATATTTATATATTAATACACTTTCTTACATTTAAAAAAAAGAAGATGTGGTATGGTAACCAATGAGACAACTCTTTACAAGAGACCAAAATGACACAGAAATTAACAACTATAGGTCACCGTACGACCTTCAACAATGAGCAAATCTCATTCTGCTAGTTAGCTATAAAAGCCCCCAAAATGACAATGTTAAACAATTCAAACGTTAAAACTAAAAAATGAACAAAAAAACAAATATTTAACACATAAACAACGATAACCACTGGATTATTTTTAAGAATTATAAATCTTTCTTTTGGAAGTTATGGTTATACAAATGTATCAGTTACATGTTTTTTTTATATTTATGAAAATTTTGTTTCATTTGTCACTATATTTGGTATTTATACAATACTATATATTTGTCAGTATATGGTTGTAGTCCAGTCAATCTAGCATAAATTTGACCCTAACCTGAAAGTAATTGCAACAGAAGATTTTAAAGTTTTAATCTTTAGCATTATACCCCAAATATACACAGAAAAAAGTCCCATAAAATATAACTTGAGGAAAACTAAAAAAATCACCATTTAAAATTCCTATGGAGATTTGCATTGAAAAGGGAAATAACTCTTGCAAAAAAGGCAGAAATATCAATAAAAATTGATACAAAATTATAACTTTACCGCTTCTATTTATCAGAATGTATTGATTCTTGATTTTTTAGCAATCTTTAGAGTATTACAAACAACTCTAAAGGTGTTTTCATATATTTTATCAAGCTATACTCTAGATTTCGTAATTTATAAGTTGACCATTTATTGAAATTTTTAACATGTCAAGGTAAAGAATCTCAAATTTAATAAAAATAATTAAGCATGTATTCTTCTTTTTGTGGTTTAAAGTTTCTTTAGATAAGTAAGTTGCTGAAAATATATAATATACAGATATAAACAATACCAAATTTTCACATTATTTTTTCAAAATGGTTACAAAGCTTCAAATTTGCAATTTCTTTAATGAAAAATTCATGAAAAAAATTTAACTACCCATAACATTTCGGTTTTGTACATTTCATGAGCAGAAGATTATACAATTTAGTCAAATACAAACTTATAACCCCATCAAAGTATCATATTATACATAAATTTAAAGAAAAACAACAAAAAACTGACCCAAAAAGACTAATTTTTGCAAGAGTCATCTCCCCTCCCAATGTTAATTTCCATAGGAAATTTAAAATGCTGATTTTGAGTTTTCCTCACGTTAGATTATATGGGACTTTTTTCTGTGTATATAAAAGGCATAATACTATAGATTAGAACTAAAACATTTTCTGTTGCAATTAGTTTGAGGTTAAATCTTAGTTTGACTGGACTATTGGTATTTCTACAATACTGTACTATATATTTATCAGTATATGTTTGGTATTTATATAATACTGTATTATATATTTGTCAGTATATGTTTGGTATTTATACAATACTGTATTATATATTTGTCAGTATATGTTTGGTATTTATACAATACTGTATATTTGTCAGTATATGTTTGGTATTTATACAATAATGTATTATATATTTGTCAGTATATGTTTGGTATTTATACTGTATTATATATTTGTCAGTATATGTTTGGTATTTATACAATACTGTATATTTGTCAGTATATGTTTGGTGCTTTATGAGACTGTATTATATATTTCTCAGTATATGTTTGGTGCTTTACGAGACTGTGTGCCTCCTATGGCAGCTGTAAAACACATTACTCCTACAGAACTGATGGGGAGGTTTGATAAAGAAGTCTATGGCAATCTGAAGGAGGTATTTTTATTTTATTTTATTCTCTCAAATGAATTTCTGTCATGTGTTGTAGCTTTACAAACAGTTTACACAGTATGCTTAAAGAGTTACAGATCATAAATTTATTTTGATTTTGTTACTTTTCAATTCTTTTTGTAAAATTGTACATTTTCTTATTCATCTTTTAAAACCAAATAAGATAAAAAAAAAATTGTGCACACAGTCATCTTGTTATTTGAAAAGAAAGAACATCAGTTTATGCTGTAAAACACTTAAAACTTTCTGTTCATGAATATTTATTTTAGTACCTGTTGGACCCTTTGTGTAGAGAGATAGAAACAGATTTACGATTACAGATACATGCACATCTTCAGCTTGACGACAGAAATCCTTTCAAAGTAGGCATGAAAGACATGTCACAATTACTGAAAGTCCGACCAATCAGATTCTTTGATAGATATATAAACATCAAAGGTAAATTATAACATGCTTTACATTATAGGTTTGAAGAAAACTAGACCTGTAAAAATATGACTTGTGTTACATTGGATTTCTTTAAGGTGATACCTTACACTACAGGGAGATAACTCTGTAAAATCAGCTAAATGTTTTAATTACGTCGTGTTGTAAGGGGGATATTAAGCATCTCAATGATCAAAATAACTGTTTGTCAAACTGCTTTATAACCAGTGTAAGTTTTCTGATAAAACAGTTGGTTCTATTTTTTTGAAATTTTGAAATACCTTATAAAAATTTTATGAAAATTAAAGGAGCCTAATTAATTTTAGTGAAGGTGTTGGGTACCACCTTGAGTGAATGAAAATAGCTCAGCTGCAGAGGTTGTTGTTGGGATACTGTTAAGTCAGAAGACTTAAGGTAGATTCATGGTATACCGCCATCTTGGATTGTGCAATTGCAGTTCAAAATAGGTCTAGGTATTTGCCCAATCTGCTAATTTTGAGACAATTTTCTCACAATTTTTTCAAAATTTTATCTCATAGATTTCTTTTTATGCACACAAATGTGTTATTTCATTAACTATCTAATAACCAAATTTAAGCTATTTTCAACGACTCATAGCTAGGAAAATAACATGTTGACCCACACTGTTTATTGTATTTTTAAAAAAAACATTGTTAAATCTTCATTAGGGCCAGGTATAAGAAAATTTTATATATAAATAAATAAACGTATGATCTACCTCAAGTAAGAAATAGACATAGACATAAACAGTAGGGCACTGTGTATAATATTGTTTTTGTTTGTCCAATTTCCAACTGCTTTTAATCTGATATGACTGAATCACTGTAGAATATAATAACAATCATTGAAGAATTGTGAAATATTAAGATGGTACCTAATACTACAGGGAGATAACTCTGTAAAATCAGCTTATGTTTTAATAACGTTGCGTTATAAACGGAATATTAAACTTCTCAATGATCAATATTAGTGTTTGTCAAACTGCTATATGACCAGTGTAATTTTTCTGATAAAATGGTTCGTTTTAAATACTTTTAAATTTTTATATTTTTGTCAAAGGGACAAAGTTAATACTATGTCAAAACTTTATGAAAATTAAATGAGCCAAATTAATTCTAGTGAAGGTGTTGGGTACCACCTTAAGTGCCAGAAAATTCAGCTTCCAATTTGAATGATTTTTGTTAAATATAAATTTTGTTAACAGGTTATGTAGAGCATTATTTGAACACAACATTTTACAATTTGACAACAGTAGCACTCCATGATTGGAAAACCTACGGTGAAATGAAACATATGGCAGAACAGAAGTATGGTCTGAAATTAATAGAGTCTCATCTACCTAGTCAAACATTGGAACAGGTAAATTACCACACCTACCTAGTCAAACATTGGAACAGGTAAATTACCACACCTACTTAGTCAAACATAGGAACAGGTAAATTACCACACCTACCTAGTCAAACATTGGAACAGGTAAATTGACCACACCTACCTAGTCAAACATTAGAACAGGTAAATTACCACATCTACCTAGTCAAACATTGGAACAGGTAAATTACTATATCTACCTATTGGAACAGGTAAATTACCACATCTACCCAGTCAAACATTGAAACAGGTAAATTACCACATCTACCTAGTCAAATATTGGAACAGGTAAATGTCTACATCTGGTATAATAAGTAACAGTTTAATTATGGAATAGGTAAATTACTTCATAACTATGGAATAACATGTAAAGATTAAGTCTTGGAATAGGTAAATAACATCTTTTCAATAGAGCAGTAGGACAAGAAAATCACTACATCTAATATAATCATTGGTATTATTAAAATTATCGAAATACACCTGTATACTCAAACCAGAGCTTGATCTGAAGCTAAGGCATTTTAATGAATGTACATAGTCAAATTACTATAGCATGCTGATAAAATGAATAAAATTAATAGCTGAATTCCATTTTTTTGGATACACATTGGAATATATAAATGAGCTCTTCATATAACATCTTAACATATAAATCAATTTTATGTCTTCAAATATTAGAATAAGTAAACCCTAACTTTAAATGCTTATGTTGTAACTAACTTGATATAACATTTTCATGTAAAGCATTGCTTTGCACTGCAATCATAATATTTCACAGTACAATGACTTATAACAGCCCATGCTAAACTTTTAAAGGGATGTACAATCGTCAAAACATTTCACTCATGAAAAAACATCTTCATTCCACCACACATTGGCAGACATTTCAGATATATGCATATATTTGGTTAAATCTTTTTTTTTTAAACTGTTAAATGGTCTTCGTAAAATTATTGACTTTGAATTGATTTGTTTCAGGGACTAGATGTTCTAGAGATTATGAGAAACATTCATGTATTTGTGTCAAAGTTTCTATATAATGTCAATAATCAGGTAAGTTTCATTTATATAATAAAATAAGAATAACTTCTATTGCATGGATAATAAAATAAGATATTATTTTGTTTTTAACCTCTTATAGATGAATATTTATTTACTGCTGTATACCATATGTCCACTCTTGAAAGTTAATAGTCATAGTTGTAATGGTTCTTGATTGTAAATAACTGAATAGGAATGCTAGAATGTATACTGAACTATGATAAATGCATTTATATGAATAAAATTGTTAATTGAAACATGGTTTGTACAACTAAAAGTACAAAGAAAAATAGATTATTGATTAAGAATTTTCTTGTAATAACCCTGGCTGATGCAAGAAGCCTTTATGTTGTAATTTGGATAATTTAATCAACCATGTGATTCCAAAACAATTGTTATAACCCTGCTTTTAAAAATGTGGTTATACCCCTGCTTTAAAAAATCTACTGTCTCATGAATATTTTTTGTCACATCTGTCTCAAGGATTACATCATAAAGATTTCTAAAAGTTGGATTTGAGTTGATATAAGTCAACTATATGGTGTGTGTTTTCAGATTCATCACTTAACAACTTCCTGTTTACCGAACTCTTCCATATTTTTACACTATTTGAATGATCTGGTTGCAGTGGTGGTATCATCAGTGAGCAGTAGCTTGCAGTTTCACTTGTTTCACTTGAATTGTTATGTCAGCTGTCTATACACTATTTATAAGTAATTGTGTTTACTTTTTCAGATATTTGTAGAAAAGTCCAGCAATAACAAACATCTAAATACTATCAACATTCGTCACATAGCCAACTCTATCAGAACTCACGGGACAGGAATTATGAACACTACAGTAAGTTTTACTGTACAAGCTTTATAGCAAATACGCACACTTATCTGAGGGATCATGTGTTTATCTAGGTAATAATATACAATTATGGCCTGCTGAGGTGGTGAATATCCAAAATGGTCACATGTTACATGGTTAGGATTATTCCACCAGGGCTTCTATATCCTTCTTATCCATTAACATTTATAGAATTTTATCAATGTAATATATATAATTTATGCTCAGATTTTCAAAACACAAAATGATGTTACACTTGTCAAGAAAATTACATAACTTTTGCAAGGTGCAGGAAACAAATATCTGTTCTCAAAATAGAAAGATGTCATTGTTAAAATAATCTTTGAAAAATTTTGAGTTATCTTCCTTATTTTAGAGTTGCTGTTAAATCAACTACAACCAATGCAATAATTAATTTTACTTCCCACTGATAAATTGCAGCAATCTTTACTGTTCAGTGCTTACAAGCACTTTGATTATTTTTTTAATTTTTAATTTTCTTTGCCATCTCATTTTTTTTTACTGAGGTACAAAAGCTGAACTATGCATTTACTGGGAAAGTATTGTATGAAAATTCTTATAATTGTATAAAATGAAATTTCTCACTCATATCTTATCTTTTGCAATACATTGCATTTTCAAATTATTATATTTAGGTTGTAAGTATTTAAATAGACTGCTGTCTTTTAAATTTGAAATAGTTCAAATTGAACAGGTAGAATTAGGTGTTTTGCATTTTTAGTGTTTTCTGAGCAAATTTGTTTTGAACCCTTAGTCTTTCTATATATTTTGTAAGGATTCAGTTTACTTGGTTTTTGTTATTCCCTTCATACATGAATTGACAACCATCTTGAAAACACAAATGAAAACCTCACAATAATAAAATTCTAACAAACTACAAAGCTTGATATCTATGAAGAAAATGTCACCTAAAAATACTTTTAAAACCACTAATGTGACGATGCTTTTTACAAGAAAGGTAAAGCATGAGGTAACACTGAATATAAATTTTATACATAATGAATATGACAGTTGTGTGTTTGAACTGTTATTTTTGCCATTTGATAAAGTACTTTCCACTTGTATGTTCTTAGAGAATTTAAGTTAATTTACGTTTAAGTGTTGTAGAAACTAACTTGATGTTATATGACCTGAATAAAGAATGAAGAACTGATATACTGATATGCTTATTTTTATTCATAAATACAAAATAGCAATGGAAATTGCATAAAGTAATGAAAATGCATGAACTGTTAACTTATACAGTCAATAAATTATAATGCTAAGCACTAAAACAATATTAAAAATCTTCACATGTAGTATTGAAGCACAAAATTTGATTCAATATGTAAAATGTTTTGAGCACTATTTCTATAAATATCAAAAAGTGTTTATCTGTAGTAACTACCAGACAATAGACGGCTGATGTAGACATTGACATCTGTTGAAGCCATTCTAGATGGTGTCAGACGTGGAAGTTGAAGTGTTGACTTCTTTGTCTGTTTTGTCTGTTGCCCTGCTGCAGAGTTCTTTGCCTGTTGGCTGTGACGCTTTATTCTGTTTAATCGCCTATTATAAGTACTCCAGTGCTTTCTCAACGGACTGTTAAAAGAAGCTGGCCCAAAAGCATTGGTTGGTTGTTCTGGGTCTGGCTTTACTTGTCTTTCACTAGTTTTTTCTTGCTTAACAAGGCCTGGTGAAGGTGTGTTACTTGTGCCTGGCTCTGTTTTGATGTTGGAAGCTGAATAAGAGCTGTCATCAACGGGTTCTTGTTTAATGTTGTCAGAAGTGGACTCATGGTCAGGCTCAGGCTTAATGTTTGGTTGTTGACCTAGATGTTGTCCAGTAATATTGTTGTTCTGGTCAGTGCTATCATTGCCAAAGTGCAGTATAAGGAAGTGACCAGTGGCTGATGTTCTGGTATGCTGGGTAACGTTTAGTCCCTCTGGTAAAGTGGTCAAGTAGTTCTGGACAGAGCTTTGGAATGACTGGAAATAAGACATGCTGGAACAGTTGTGGTATAATGATTTATGGTTTGTATCATGGATGAAACATTATTTATCACAAAGTTTCTGTATCAACAAAGCAATTGATTGGTCTAGGGGAAAATGTTTCAATATCACACAGAATCTTATTGGTCAGTTTTGTTAAACTAAATTTATTGGATCTAAGTTGGGCTTGGGTGTGTATTTGGCTTGATTAAACTTTGAAGTAATTATATTTGTTGATTGTTTTAATTAAATGTTATCTCAAAACGAAAAGCACTATTCATTATCCTTTTATGTTTTACTCATTAAATTATAAGCTTGGCCAAGATTACCACATTTTTTAATTGGAAGCTTATTTCAGCTTGTTAATGCTATTTTAGTCATTATTTCAATTACTCATCTTTGTTAAATAATTAATCTTTTGATTTTTTATTGTACTTGAGAATCAAGTTTTATTATTTGATGTTTAACTTCAAAGAAATGTTAAATATTTTGTTTTAGGACATATCTCAAATTTTGATGAGAAATGAAAAATTATCTAGATTAAAATATTTTGCTAAAACATTAAAGACAATATCATTTACTGTCAACTGTTTTTATTACTTCCTCAGAAGCAGCTACATGTATATAGAAAAAAACATGTCCTTATTCATATACAGAATTCTAAAAAGAAATGCAAGAACTTTAAAAAAAAAACCAAAAAAAACAGTTTAACCATGTCTAATTTTATGTGCCTGTACCAAGATCATTTTGAGAAGTTGTCTTATATCATTTATTACTGTTTTCATGATTTGGAGAATAAGGTCAAATGGCAGATCTTTGATTATATCAATGAAATTTATTTATTACTTTACAACTTCAAAGAGTTTAATATATATTTTGAAAACACTTGTCTATTGTTGAAGAGAAGTATGTTGGCCTCTGGATGTCTTTTGGATTATTTTTGTGATATGGTTGTTGTTTTACTGTCATATACCCAGTACTACTGTAAACTGAAATTTGTGACAGCAAAATCAATTTATATGAAGGCCAAGCTTAAAATATAATACAGTTATCTCCATTTTAATGCAACATGTTAAAATAAATTCCATTTTATTAATACTTTGGCTTAAACTGACATAAATTAATAAGTCTGTGAAACTGTTGCATTGTCTTTGCATCTAAACAATGTGACGCCATATGTATTTTCACAATGTCAAACATTGACACTAGACATATGTATCCTTTTTTAGGCTTCAGAATGGTTTCAATATTGACAAAATAAAGATTGTGGATCTAAATGTTATTTTCTTGTTTATTTTGTGAGAAATTACATTAAAAAAAGTTGAATTCAAAATGGTGGCTTTCTTTAAATTTGTCACAAACTGGTAGAACATGGAATGATCAATCTAACCTTTCAAACATTTGTTAACATCCAATATTATTTTTTATATTTTGTTTAACTTCTTTCTTTTTGGAGTGTGCAGTGACAAAACATTGACATTGCTTATCTCTTAAATATAGTTATATATTGTGGAGACTTATTACAAAAAGGGAATTTAGTATGATTGCCAATGAGACAACTCTCCACAAAAGGGCAAATGACACAGAAATAAACAGCTATAGGTCATCATACCTGCATCAACAATGAGCCATGCTCAAAGTCAGCTATAAAAGCCCCAAATGACAAATGTGAAAACTATCAGCCTAATTTATGTTCAAAATAATGAACCAAAAACAAATAAGTTACACAGCAACAAACAACAACAACTGAATTACAGCTCCTGACATGGGACAGGCAGTTTTAGAATGTGGCAGGTAATACTAGTTCAAAGGCACCAACACTCACCCGAAACTTGGGATAGTTGAATTGTACAATATAAAAACCAATTAAAAAAGACTAAATTCATCGGAGGAATAAAAATAGAAATACACCTAAAAAACACACAAGTGTACATGGTATGCTACTTAAATATCCCCAAACAAAAAGACACCAAGTACAGATCTGTTAAAGTTACTTGGACATTTTTTCATCTAGTATTGTCTTTTGTATTATCAACTAAAGAATTTAAATTTTGTCATGAGATCATTTGATAAGAAGAGATTGTAATTTTTCTTTTAATTTGAATTTGTAAATAATTTCATATTTTGCATGTCATTTTATCAAATTTTTATTTTTATTTCAGGTAAATTTTACATACCAGTTCCTGAGGAAAAAGTTTTTTATTTTTTCTCAGTTTCTGTTTGATGAACATGTTAAATCCAAACTAATAAAGGTACTAATTTCAAATTTCACTTAAGCAATTACATTGGAATCATAAAAAATATTTCTTGGTTTTTCTTGGGTTTCATCAAATTGTGTGTCGACAAATTCAAAGGTTCAACAAATAACAGATTTTCTATAGGTTTTGTATGCAGAGATTGGCAAAACCACAAATTCAATTATCCATAAAAAAGTTTTCCTCAATCCATAAAAAATGGTATCCACGAAAATAAAATAAACAACAGTATAGAGGGATATATATAACTGTGTGTAGGAAGTCCAAAAATACATTAGATTCTTTTATAATCATCACTGATCTATGCAATTATTGATCTTGATGCTGTTTGTTAATTAATGAATAAATTTTTCTTACCTAGCGATTTTCCAAATGATTATCAGTATGTACAATATTTTAACAAAAACATTGTTGTATTTCTTTGAAATAGTGAACTATCAAATCTATATGAAGGTAACTCTAGGTTTGAATTTTAACTTTGAACCATACGAGGGAGAAAAAGATAAACATTAAGTAGAAAAATATGAAATTTTTGGTTTTATCATAAGATAAAGATAAAAAAATATTTTTGAACATCCCTCTTAAACAGAATAATGGGCATGCATTATTAGGCTTCAATTTGCAAGAGATGTAGATATGTTTACCTATTGTTTGTTAGTACGGATATTATGTTAATACAGGTTTATGCAAATCATTTGTAGGACTGGAAATTTTTCAAAGAAAATCATCTACAGACAGATCAAAAGGTACAATAATTAAAGAAACAAAATGTAAATGTCTCAACTGAATTAGAACAGTGGAATTTAGTGTTATCTTGTCTATCCACTCTATTTTATCTTTGAAATATTTAAGGTTACAAGATATTGGTCATAAGAAACATAATTAATTTTTGAATTTATAACCAGAACAGGGAAAAATACTGATCCTTTTATTTTCCAATTCAGATCTTTTGCAGGGAGTCACAGTAAAATATATACAAAATCAAATAAGTGAACAAAATAGTGTCACAATATAGATTAAATTAGCAGTAAGAATTTTGTTTTTGAATTGCATCATATAACAGTAGCATCTGAAAAGAATTCAAGGTGAATTTATATCCTTTATTTCTTAGCTTCCAGATTTAAATTATTGTGACTTTTATTTTACAGTATCCATTTGAGAGAGCAGAGAAGTTTAATAAACAAATAAGAAACCTTGGTTTAACACCAGAAGGGGAAAGCTATTTAGATCAGTTCAGAACACTTATTACACAAATTGGTTAGTATGCTATAGGTACATGTATTACACAGTATTTGATCACCCTTTATCACTTCATTGTAAATGACTAGCAAATTTATTGATAGAATTGGAAAACTGTTTAGAACTAGTAATGTTGATTTCAAAAATGTCCTGTCAAACATTTTCATTCATCTTCAAGTCAAAGCATACATCTTATTGCTATTTAGAAATTTGTCCAGGTTGACTCGAAAATCAATCCTGCTTGAACTCATATATCAATCACTTTTCCATTGTGGAGTCAGATATTTTGTATTATGACATAACAATTTTACTGGAACCTTTGTGATGTCGAGAAATGGTGGACAAATAGCGATATGTTACTTATATTGTAAACACTTTACCAATTAAAAAACATATTAACATCTTTAATATGCATTTTTAAAAGAAAATGAGGTTAACCTGGCCTGATTTGTATGAAATATAAAATGTTGACCTCAACTAGGCAATAGCATGAAAAAGATATAACAAAGTTAAAATACAGAACTCAAAATTTATGAAATTTCTTTCAAAGTTAAAGAAGGGTTACACAAGAATGGGAAGTATCTGTTACTGTCACAGCAGTAATAAATAACTATGACTTTCTTTCAAGGAAATGCTATGGGTTACATTAGGATGATTAGATCTGGTGGTCTCCATTGTTGCAGTAATGCTATTAGATTTGTACCAGATTTAGAAGATATTGTAAACTTTGAAGAACTTTGTAAAGAAGAGGGATTGTCATTGGAATGTCAGACTGCTGCTAAGTAAATAAGCTATGTCTTAATAGAAGTATAACACTGTATAAATATCTTTTCAAATATGTGCACAAAATTTTCATGTTTTTATGCCCCACCTATGATAGTAGAGGGGCATTATTTTTTCTGGTCTGTGCGTCCGTCCTTCCTTCATACCGTCCGTTCTGGTTAAAGTTTTTGATGAAGTTGAAGTCCAATCAACTTGATACTTAGTACACATGTACCCTATGATATGATCTTTCTAATTTTAATGCCAAATTAGAGTTTTGACCCCAATTTTACGGTCCACTAAACATAGAAAATGATAGTGCGAGTGGGGCATCTGTGTATTATGGATACATTCTTGTTTAAAAGTGTATGTTGATATGTAATCTCAAACTAAATTGTTAAAACACACTTTTTTTCTAATTTAAAATAATGTTAATATTTGTTCAACTTATAATTGAGTACATTCAAAGTTGAATATTTACTTTATTTAGAATTGTATTGATATGTTTTCTTTTTGGCAATCCATACTCAAAATTTGGTTAATTCTTTGTCTACCTTGTGATGGCAAATGATTTTTATGCCCCACCTATGATTGTAGAGGGGCATTATGTTTTCTGGTTAGTGTGTCCGTCTGTTTGTTCGTCGTTCTTCTGTTCCGCTTCGGGTTTAAGTTTTTGATGAAGCTGAAGTCCAATCAACTTGAAACTTAATACACCTGTTCCTTATGATATGATCTTTCTAATTTTAAAGTCAAGTTAGACTTTTGACCCCAATTTCATGGTCCACTGAACATAGAAAATGAAAGTGTGAGTTTCAGGTTAAAGTTTTTTGTAAAGGTAGTTTTTGATGAAGCTGAAGTCCAATCAACTTGAAACTTGGTACACATGTTCCCTATGATATGATCTTTCAAAATTTAATGCCAAATCAGATTGTTCACCCAATTTCAAGGTACCGGTACATTGAACATGGAAAATGGAAAATGATAGTGCGAGTGGGGCATCCGTGTACCTTTGGCACATTCTTGTTTTTTTATGGTTAGATATATGAAGGAAAACGAAGATTACATAGGTGGTACTTATCTTATGTTGTAGATTGTTGGTATTTGGGGGGTAGGTGGTTGGTTATTTTGTGATTTTAAAAATAGATTAGTACCACAAAGATTGTTTGAAAATAAAGATTGATCTTTTAAATTAAAAAATACACAGTACTGAAATGTACTTTGAACAAACAGCAAAAACATTTTTTGATGTGTTAAAAAAACAAAGGCAAGCCAATTTCATTTAAAGTTTTTTTAGAAACATATGATATAAAAACAATAACAAGCCTAAGTTTGTGAGGTAACATTTTGAGTATTATTTTATGTAACAACAGCCTTTGAACTTCAAATGACAAAGAAATATAATTTTATAAGATCTTTTACATTGTTATTATAGTCTTCCAAATAAATCATAATTGATTTAATTTATATTAACAAATAATTATTTGTTTATTTCAATATATCTTAAACAAGAAAAATCTTAAAAACCATCATATTGCTATTGTAAATATTGTTACTATAATACAATTTTTAGATATTTAAAAAAGAAACACATAATGATTGTCATAAAAAAAAAATACAAAATTGAATTTACACATAAAATAATCAATATCCAGCCTTAAAAATCTTACTGATGAGACTATAAAAATAAACAACTTTTATATAATGTAAAAAACTTACTATTTGTTTCCTTATAATCAATAAGATGTGTTTGAATCTTATTTTGAAACATTATCATTTTAAATTGAGATATGTTTGAAATATTACTATTTTTTTCTTTTTTCTTTTTCAGGAATTTAGATAATGTTGTAAATAATCTAGTACAGAATTTTGCAGAAGGAACTGAATATTTTAAAGTAAGTGTTATGTATCTTTTTCTTAGAAAGATATTTAAAAATAATTTGTTCCTTTGCCATTTTTTCAAGTCATTGGTTTACTTTTGATTCATTTAGAGATTGAACCCATGACCTATTCATGAGACAAGTGCCCCTCCATGAGATAGTTAATTCAGTTGTATATATACATTCAATAAGACATCAACCCAAGAACAAAATGCAGCAAAACATCAATTGGGTAGCATACAGCCTACAACAATTGACATGAGTCTAAATGTTTTGTCAAGCTCCACATCATCTGAATTCTTGAAAATGTGTAAAAGAATATTTATCAGGGTTAAAACCTTTTATATAGTATTTTATATAATATTCTTCAAAAAAATCTTAAATGATAAAGTTTTTTTTTACATCTTCCAGTACCATCATTTTCTCTTAATAACTTTTGAAAGATTAAGTATGAGTGAGACACTTTCTAATCTATACTGATTTGAACCATGCCCTTATTTACCTTGCAGATGTTAGTAGATGTTTTTGCACCAGAATTCAGAAATACAAAGAACATGCATCTGAGAAACTTTTTTGTCATACTTCCGCCATTGGTAAGTCTTGTGCTATTTAGATCATTAGGTCAAAGATTATAAATTTTCAATCTGACATACCTTCCCAAGGAAAAATTTAGATATAAATATCCAGATAAAAAAGTTTGTTAGGTAGGCAGACAGATAGGAGGCTACAGTTTCCTCAGTGCAATTTCTAATGAACTGTTGAACCAATGCTTTTCAAATTATAATACGTTATCACAAATTTGCTTATTTTAAACATCCTTGTTACTGTGGATTCATTTATTTTTGTGAGTATCAATTTTCATGGATTGGTGAAAACATGAATATTCATGGCAGATATTTGATTTTGTGGTTTTGTCAATATCTGTCTTCAAAGCCTATTGAAAATATGTTGTTTGTTGAATATTTGAATTTGTGGTTCACCTATACCAACGAAACCCACGAAAATTGGTATGCAACGAATAATAATGAACCCACTTAATTTGAAACACAGAGCACATACAAGTACCATACTATTACATGTATTTACATTAACCCTTTCCTCCATAATGAGGCCTTTTGACGCCACCCCCTTTACTTCATAATGACGCTTTTTGATGCCTGTGTAGTACCTCAGTTGAAACGCTTTGAAAACAAAATGTCTGCATCAGACTTAAAAAAATTAGTATTCAATATATAAAGGATATTCATGAGAATATCAGAATTGAATTTCATTGATGAATATTAATTTTCACAATGCATTAATACTTTAAACCCGATGATTTTTTTTTATTAAAAAGATCTTATGCAAATCAAGTATGTATTATTCTTACAGTAAGAAAAAAAAATTTCATGGAGGAAAGGTGTTATTCATATATATGTCATGTACAAGTTGCGATTTTGTACAGGTTATAACATGTACAAAAATGTTGTACATGTTATAACTTGTATAATGCAAAAATACAAGTTATAACATGTACAAAATTACCTCATACATGTTATAAATTGTACAAAATATTGCTTAAAAATGGTTTTAACTTGTACAAAATTTAAGATAAATCTAAATGAAGTAAAATATACATTTAAATTCACCAATGCATAAAGAACAACAATAAAAAGGCCAGAATGTGTCTTTTTCCGTAGAGGACAATGATCACAAAGTTTCAGGAATATTTGTTTCATGACTTATATTGGCAAAATGTGTTTTCATGTAATTGTATGTTTTATGCAGTCCATCATGGCTTAAATAAGTGTGACACTATTTACTATTAGCTTGCATTTCCTAAATGACAATTACATTAAATACTAGTTCTAGTAACTAAATTCTTCCAAAAAATTTAAGAACAATAATTTTGGGTAATATTCCTCCCTCTCGTTGTATAGCATGCAAAGACTTAAACAATGTCTTATATGCTTACTCTGTAAAAGCAAGAGAGAGCTGAAATAGTTTTCATTGGACCACGCTTCATGATCAATGTCTTTGGATCTACTCTTCAACATTTTTGGCTTTCAGCATGTCACTTATGTAAATTTATAACTCATTTTTTTATAAACTATAAGATCATTGCATGAGGCGAATGTCATTTTGATGTTTTAAATATATATCCTCTACTTTGAAAACATGTTTTTGTGGCATTTGGAAGTTCTCCAAACATGGGCGGGTTGTTATCTTTTAGACACATACCCCATTTGCATTCCCAATTTTATTTGTAGACATCTATCCTAACTATCTTCTTATGTCTTTTAGTGTCAACTAGAATGAAAGTATTTTAATTTTGCCTTTAAAGTGGACACTCACAATTATAATTCATCAAATAAAGATCATAGACCATAGATAGACATAACAGGATCAAGAGACATGTTCTAAGATATATCATAAGATATGTTCTAAGATATATCATAAGATATGTCCTAAGATATATCTTATGACAGGTCTTAGGAATGCTTCGTAATACCGACCCCTGGCCATTAACTAAATCAAAAAAGGACATAACACACTAACATGAAGGAATAATAAAAAAAGTTATGAAAATATTTTTGAGGTTAATAACGTCTGTTACGATAATAGGAACATATCCTTATTTTTGATTTTGTACAAGTTAAAACCATTTTTAAGCAATATTTTGTACAGGTTATAACATGTACGAGGTACTTTTGTACATGTTATAAGTTGTATTTTTGCATTATACAAGTTATAACATGTACAATATTTTTGTACATGTTATAACCTGTACAAAATCGCAACTTGTACACGACATATACATACATGTATAACAAACAGTATGGTAAGATATTTAAGTCTTTTTTCAGACTGTTAACTTTGTTGAACATTCCATAAGTTGTAAAGAGAAAATGAACAGAAAGAACAAAGTAGGTGCTGCATTCACTGATGATGGACTTGCTATGGGTAAAGTATAGATAAAATTTATAGTTTCAATATATTTTTGAAATAAACAGATAAAATGCAGATACATTTATGTAATCAAGACACAAAATTTATGTCAGAGCTGTTTTGCAGATTATCACTTTTCAGAATATCATTATGAAAAGATATCAGTGTCTCTCTTAAGTAAAAGCATTCGCAATTCTATTATATCATAAATTGAACTAATTTGGTCTCTTTCTGTATAAAAAATTATCCAAAAAAAAAATTATTTTAATTTCTGTATTTCTGTTGTAAAAAACATTTTCTTTTTTTTCTTTTATGATGAACATTTGACACATTTGAGCAACATTCTTAATTCTTATGGAGAAAATTTATAAATTTTTGAATTTCATATCGAAATACAATCTTTAAGTTTTATGAATATACTATTTCCAGGTATTGCCTACATATTGAAGTTATTAGATCAGTATCATGAATTTGACTCTCTTCATTGGTTCCAATCTGTCAAAGATAGATTCAGGAAAGAAAAGGTACTTTTCATTTATTCTTAATTTTATACATATGTATTAAATGTGAGAATGCTGTATTGTGCGATTTCTATTCATATCCTACTATCTAAAACTAAAATATTCGAATTAGCTCTCGCAGCGATATAGCCTATTTGTGCTAATGTGGTGTACAGCAACCAACAATCAATCAATCTATCTAAAACTTCCTTTTTTTCAAATACATATAGCAATTGGCATCAATTGTGACATTAGTTCATAGTTCAACTTGTTGTTACTGATATCTAACTGGCTAATGTGTCTTGAAGATTCCAAAGATGCTAATTTGATAAAGGAGAAGGTTCAGTAAGACCCCATTTTGGCCCCAAAATATAGCAGTTTTAGAAAATTGTGAAAATGTAATCTTTATGCTATATTTTGGAAAGTAAAAGGCTTCTGCTACATAGATATGAGCTGTTTTTGACAATACATTGCACACATATCACGTTCTAGCATCATTAAGTCATGCTAAATTACTGAAATCCTCAAAATTGTAGCATTTTGGTTATTTTTTTGACAGTTTTCGTCTTAAATCAAAGTGGCTGCATTCGTGCTCATTCATAATATTGAAATGTAAGTTGTATTTGATGATAATACAAAACATATTTAAAGATTGAGGATGAACACGTATGTGGCCACTTTCATTTTTGACAAAAACCATCTGAAAAGTGATTTTTTTGGGCATATTTGATAGATTTTTCATATTTAACCTTGAATCAGAGCGTTTTTTAATGACTAAATCAGTTCAAATCTTTCACAAAAACTAATGGAATCAATTGAAATAGACACTTAAGTGTTTAAAAAGTGTCCAAAAACTTTCGTTAGATGAACTTGAAATTTGACGCCAAAATAGACCCTTTCCGTACCTACTCCTTTATGATTAAAGTTATATTGTTTGCTTCTGACACCCTACTAATCCTCTGTGGATGGACAGAAGGTCAGTAAAGAATCATGTAAAAATAATATCACATATAAGACTTTTCCTGCTAAGTTATATATAAAGATAAGCAATGAAATACAATAACATAAATCTATCACATTACCATTCATAGTTAACATGACATCATAAACCCCTTATGAAATGTATTGACCCCTTAGGGATCCATAGAGGTTCCTTCATGATGACTCCAACCAATCATAATGTTCTTATTATTTGGAGTTTCTACAATTATTCAGAATTTTAAAATTGAAGGGCTCAAACACTGTTTTAATTATATTGTTTGCTGGTTATATTTAAGAAGTATTTATAATTGATAACTTTTTGTTACAGGAACAAGTAGCGAAGCAGCAGCAGGCTATGTCAGGACGTCCTGATGAGAAACTGCAGCAGACTATGACACTAACAATCAAAAGATTAGACCAATATATACAGGTACAATCAGTATTGACTTATAAAAACTAAAAGTTTGAATGATTGATAGGTTGTTGTTAAATGCCACTTTCAAGACTTTTGTACTATTTCATGGCAGTCAGTTTTTATTGGTGGAGGAAGTCTGAGTCTCTGGAAAAAATCACTGACCTTTGGTAGTAATATTGAAAGTGGGTGTTTTTTTCTGGGATTGAAAAGGAAAAATATGGGCGAAACTTGAAAGGGGTAAAGTGTTAGTATAATGAGGAAAATGTGGTTAGTTATTTGATAGACTTTTAAAATAAATGCTGTCTCTTCTCATTCTACAAATTATTAAACTTTCAAGATCAGCAACTATATAAACATTACATTTTTCTACTTGAGCGAATAATAATAATATTTTTAAAAAATCAATGTTTATGTTTGTGTTACAGTACTTTTCGAATAGCAGTACCATTACACAGATTATCTTATTTTCTCTATATTTTAGGAGTATGATTTATTTTATTACTCACTCAGTAGCGCCAGAATATTCTTTAGAGCAGACAAGACTGCTGCAGAGGAAAGTGAAGAAAAAGAAAAAGGTAGGAACATTAGTATTATCAATTATATTTTTGGAAAAAGGGTATTGATAAATATCTGATTTTTAAATGAACTGTGTAGGGAATGAATATTTTTATCAATCTTTGATGGCAGAAAAAAAAATCATTGATTTTACATCAGAAATATGTTAGTATTTTGAATGTATGCGTTTTGTGAGCAGTTTGTCAAAACTATTCAAAATGCAAATAAAAAGTCAAGAATGTTATGCAATTTCTAAATCGTTATACAATCAATCTCAATACAATAGTTAAATAATCAAATAATCGGTGTTAAGAACACTTAAATAGTATAAATAAATATCAATAGCTTGCCAAATATAAATGTGGAAACCCCCTAGTTTAAAATAACATTGACATTAGACTCCAGAAAATGTCAGTCACAGATTTCACCGTTTTATGATGAAATAAATACTGGCAATCTGTTAATAAAATACAAATACGTACTTTAATAAGGTTCCGATAATTGATTACTAGATCTAAATAAATCCCCATTTTAGAATTAAAGCTTTGCTTTCCGAAAAACATCCGATCAGCTGGGCATTTAAATTTAAGCTTCCCAAGTTTGTTTTCCAAAGTTTTGGCTGACATCAAAACACGCCTTTTTAGCTCACCTGGCTCCAAGGGCCATGTGAGCTTATGCCATCAATTGGAGTCCGTCGTCGTCTGTCGTCGTAAACTATTTCAAGAATCTTCTCCTCTGAAACTACTAGGCCAAATACTTCCAAACTTTAACTGAATGTTCCTTAGGGTATCTAGTTTATAAATTGTATCTGAAGTTTTGATCTGTCAACAAACATGGTCACCATTGCTAAAAATAGAACATAGGGGTCAAATGCAGTTATTGGCTTATATCTCAAAAACAAAAGCATTTAGAGAAAATCTGACATGGGGGTAAAAATGTTCATTAGGTAAAGATCTTTCAGCCCTGAAATTTTCAAATGAATCAAACAACCCATTGTTGGGTTGCTGCCACTTAATTGGTAATTTAAAGGAAATTTTGCAGTTTTTGGTCATTATCTTGAATACTATTATAGATAAAGATAAACTGTAAACAGCAAAAATGATCAGCAAAGTAAGATCTACAAATAACTTAAATGACCAAAATTGTCAATTGACCCCTTAAGGGGTTATTGTCCTTTAATGACAATTTTTCACAATTTGTTCATCATATTTGCTAACTTTAAAAAATCTTCTTCTCTAAAACTACTCAACCAAATTCAACCAAACTTCAACTGAATGATCAGTAGGGTGTATAAAATAAAGTTTGTGTTTTATTATCTATTTTGTCAAAAAACATGGCCGTCATGGCTAAAAATAGAACACAGGGTAAAATGCAGTTTTTGGCTTATATCTCAAAAACTCCAGCATTTAGAGCAAATAAGACAAGAAGTTAAAGTATTTATTAGGTCAAGGTCTACCTGTCCTGAAATTTTCAGCCGAATTGGGTAACTGGTTTTTCAGGTATGATGCCCCTGAATTGATGATTTTAAAGAAATTTTGCAGTTTTTGGTTATTATCTTGAATATTATTATAGATACCAGATAAACTGTTAATAGCAAAAATGTTAAGCAAAGTAAGATCTACAAATAAGTCAATTTGACCAAAATTGTCAATTGACCCCTTAAGGAGTTATTGCCCTTTAAAGACTTTTTTTCACAATTTGTTCATCATGTTGACTTACTTTAAAAAATCTTCTCTTTTGAAACTGCTGTGTCAATTTCAGCCAAACTTAGGCTAAATGAATTTCAGAGTATCTAGTATAAATTTTATATTTTATTTCCTTGTATGTCAAGAAACATAGCTTACTATCGTTAAGAAGAAACCTATTCAAAAGGTTGGCATGAGAGTAACCCTTCTATTTAATGACTACACCTTACATGTATGAGGGATCAATTCCAAGTGATAAGATGCTTCGTTTTGTTGTAAAAACCACTTCTTTTTAAGGAGGGGGCTGGAAAAAAAGGAAAATGTTAAAAGAAAAATATATTTGTGTTACTTGGCGAAAAAAATAATAAAGTGGCGAAAGAGGTGGCGAAAAAAATAATTGGCCCAGGGGAAACCCTGCCTATGACTAAAATAGAACATAGGAGAAAATGATTTTTATTTTAAAAATAGGACGATTCAAAGAACATTTAAATAAATTGAAAAGCCAAAATAATCATTGATGAGAGATTTAACCAAAAAAATTAAGGTGAGCGATTTAGGCTCTTGAGAGCCTCTTGTTTCCTGTAAAACCAAATGACTCACGGAATTTCTCAATAGGAACTTAAAGTAACTTAACTACATGTAATACACAGACTAACGTAATCATTTCATATCAATTATCATACAATATTTACAACACACATTCAACCAAGTTATTCATGAAATATTTACCATTCAAGAAAGAATAACCCAAAACATTGGGGTTTATATAACCACCAGACAACGATCACGTACTGGAATACGATCACAACATCAGCAAAACTTTTTTTCTCACCTATATTTTTAAAAAATGTCAGATAAATGTTTGTGAATTAATTAATATGTAATATGTTTTAAAAAAAAGCAAAGGGCTGTATGTTTTCTTTATGAATATGTTTACATTCTCAAAGAATACATGATCCATAGTCTGTGACATTTTGATAAAAGACTAATTATTGATGTCATTTGTCTCAAGTTTCAATATTTAGTTTTTCCAGTGTTGTCCTTCTATTTACAGATGTATCTAGTAGTACTGCACCAGCAGATTCCTCCTCAACTACCCAAAGTTCAACAGGTATGCTTCAGAAAATAACAATCTTAAGATATTTCTTCATTTTACTTTCTTTATAAAAAAGAAGATGTGGTGTGATTGCCAATGAGACACATAATTCATTTAGATCTTTCTAGAACATATTATTGACAAAATAGAATTTAAGTATAAAGAACCAAAAAATATGGGTATAAACTTATGTCAATGAGAAAGCAAACACTTAAATCAGAAAAAAACTTTAGGAACAAATGGTCTTCAATGTGAGACCTGTGTGTATACCATAGGTCAAGGTCAGTTTCTACATCAATGCATTTATTAGAGTCCAGTCTCATGGTTCTTCTTTTTTTAAATGAACCTTGAATTTTTCTCAAAAATATTGTTGGAGAAAAAATGTTAACTTGCAACATTTCCTCCTGTGAAGTCAACTAAAGCTTGAAAGTCAAAATTTTGTAAAACTAAAACTAATCTTTTATTCATTTTTGTAAGAATAATAACTTTTCATACAATGGATATCTATCACATAGTGAAATAGACGAACAACAATATAAAAAAATAATATTACTTTTGAAAGCCTGACCATGAAGGACTAGTAAGTTTTATTTCTATTGTATGCATGTATATATTTTTATGCATTTATGTAGACTATTAAGCATTGTATCTCTTAGCTCTGCTTTTACCACTGTTATATTTAAATTACTAAAACAAATGCATGAAGATTACTAAACATTAATGTAACAATTGTTTAATATATGAATGCTTATATTGTACTTATACATACTGTAATGAGCTGTGTAGAGATTTAATTTGTGAGTTGCCTCTTTCACTGCATTAAAGGTCCTTCGAATTTTCATCCAAAGACATAGTGATATTATACAGTTGGTTTTAGTAATTATATCAGCTAACATTTTACGCTACCAAATGTTCTGCTATTAAATTTGAAATAGTTGCATGAATTACAAAACAGGCTTGATATACATATATCATGGTGAATAGTTTGTCTAGGTTGATTATCTGGATTATTGAATCTCATAGAATATTTGAATGCATAGTGTTTACCCCCAATACATTTGGATTTTGCTTTTATCTTAGATGTCACAAAGGAGTAGGCCCAAAAAGACCTTTTTTGGCCCCAATATATATATATTTTTTATAAATTTGTTAAAATAGAAACTTTAAGCTATTAATTGGAAAGTAGAATACTTCTGTTCAATAAATATAGTCGATACAATGCACATGCATCAGGTAGTAGTATCATACATTTGTGCAATATTGCTGAAATTGTACAGTTTTAGCATTTATGTTTATTTTATGACGGTTTTAGCCTAAAATTGAAGTGGGTCCATTCGTGTTCAGTCTTAATATCAAAATATATGTTGTATTTGATGATAATACATAACCTATATAAAGGTTAAGACTGTACACAAATGAAGCCATTTCCATTTTAACACTTTCCTTACTGAATTGTTTTTTTCCGCGACGTTGTGTGACCTGATCAAATTTCCGCGCGCAGTTTGCCTGGCCTGAATTAATTTGACGTGTGAATGGGAAAAAAATGACGCTTTAATAAAAACGTGTGTATCTTTGTTGTTTCTCATCAAATCGGTTTCAAACTCGATATTGTTACACTTAAGTATGAAAGGAGTGTTGCAATATAAATAAATTTACATGACAATACCTACTTTTGATTTTTTTTAACCTTTTGTGGAAAGAAAATGACGTTTGATTTGAGAAAATCTATTTTTTTTTGTGACCGGTTTATATTTTGCCTCCGATCTTCTAAATTAACAATACAAATGGTAATTAACAATTTCGAGTGTTCCTTTATCATAGTTTTATAGAAAAAATAACTCCAGAGTCAAAATTCTAGCTTATTAGTCAGAATAAATACGAATAAAAATGGTTTGACAAATTCCGGCGGCCATTTTTTTACCTGTACAATGCAATCACCAGATAGGAAGTTGTGTCCCTGGATAAGTTGGAGTTGTCTTTCTAAGCCGTATAAGAAAAGCAAAATGAGAATGTTAAATTAATGTATGCCTTTTTGTGCTTCTTTGTTACATTTGTTGTTTATGTAGAGATATTAAGATGATAACACAATATTGACTGTTGTACCCCTATTTTTGACATTTTTACTCTTTGAGTATGTTTGTTTTGTTCATGCATCGTTGACAATTTAATGGAATTTGATGCGACTGTCATATAAGTGAGAGGTTTAGCTAGCTATAAAACCAGGTTCAATCCACCATTTTCTACATTAGAAAATGCCTGTACCAAGTCAGGAATATGACAGTTGTTACCCATTCGTTTGATGTGTTTGGACTTTTGATTTTGCCTTTTGATTTTTGATTTTCCTTTTTGAATTTTCCTCGGAGTTCGGTAATTTTGTGTTTTTACTTTTTTCTTTGAATTTTTGCATGAATATTGATCTAAATTGACTATTGGGATCTTTTGTGGAATTTTTAATATTTTAATGGAGATATCTAATGATATTTTTTTCTGGTAAAATCAAAACTTTTGAGATTAATATGTGCTTTTTTTTTAATGTGCAAATATTTTTTTCTGTTTTTTTTTGTATCAAACCACTGAGTGCATGGAAATATTAATAAAATGTAAGATGACCTGACACACTTATCCATGTACATTTAACACTTTAATAATGTGTTGATAAATTAAGTGAGACATAATTAAATGTTGAAAGACAATCATGAACTTTCAAAAAATAAAATTACTTTGAAAAAGTCAATGATTTATTTTTAAAATTATTTATTATACGTGTCCTGACTCCATGGGATGCTAGAATTTCCACTGTCTTTGGTTTTTGTATTGTTCAATGATGAAAATAATTTAATGTTCCTTATTAAAAAAAAAAATTAAATGAAAATGTCAACTGTAACAACAAATATAAATTATGAATATCCTTTCAACAACTTATCTGTGAAAACCTTTTCAACAAATTATGTATATATAATATCTATTCAAATTAAAAATTGTAACAAAGTAACTGTTAATTTAAGAAGTTTAATTTTTGACTGAGTGGGAGACAGTGAAGCAATGGGGTAGGCAAAGTGGTTTTCTACATTCAACACAACCATATTTTCAAACCTTTTTTCCTGTGTACCTTTAATAGCTACCCTAGCCCAGCATATGTGACACCTTATCTTGTTTCCCAAAGTCTACTGGCAAACATAGTTAACCTACATGTGTTTGATCTATCTTGACATGGTAGATTTCACAATATGACATACACCATGTCTGACGCTACCAAAACCCAAAGTTTGATGGCCCATTTCTTTGTTTTAGAAGGCATGAATTGCTTGAATGCATCCCTCCCTTTGTAAGATATCATGAATCGTCACCTATCGTTTGGGGACATGTTGGTCTCTCATTTTTTGTCTGTTAAGGGGGTCTTAAATTTCTGAGTTTGTAAGATACATCATTATTAGTCTCCCATCTTTGCTCACCTCGCTGGTGCGTATCAGTGAAGTGAAGATACCTTATTATCTGCATTATTTCGTCCATTTCTTTGAAAAATTAGAGACCATGACTTATATTTTTAATAACTATAAACATGATAAAGCCTTCAAGTGTTGGGATTAATAAATTTCAGGATAAAAACAATATATGTACATTGTCAGAAAATATAACATTTCTGTCCTAAATTCTAAAGCTCATACAATTATGTTTTATTTTCCGTCAATGTACATTTATATTGAATATGAGAATAATTGCCTGTTAAAATAAAAACATAATTGTTATGGCTTTTTTACTCTAATATATGTGTGTGGCTCTGATCTGGCTGCGGTTTAACATCTTAAAATTGAGATTTATATATGATTTATGAAAACATTACCGGTTTTATGTTAATTATCAAATCATTGCAATATTACTTTGCTCTTTATGGGCCCTTTAATTAGAATAAAAATTTCTTATCTCTGGAATCAAAATATCCTATCTTTGGAATAAAATGTCTTATCTTATCTAATTATAACTATCAATTATTTGGTTGTCAGATAGAAACATCTGGAAAAAATATCCTTCTTTGGGTCTCATATGTTTTGTGGACCAGTTACTTCTGGGATAAATGGGGAAGACCTCTTTCAAATTTCAATATATAAAATTCTTGGTGCCATCAGTCATTGTTGGGGGACATCAGGGGCATTATTTACATCTGTCAGCTGTCATTATTTTCATCTGAAAGTTCGCTGACCCCTTCTCTTTCAACATCACTTCAGGAGTGATCATGAAATCATCACCGATGTCATTTTGAGGTCAATGCATTTCATACCGTTGACCAAGAAGATCTACTTCTCCCACCAAAAATCGCTCAAACTCGTTCTCAAAACTATCGGACATTTTTATGTCTCACAATGTTACAGACACGGTACAGACCATGAAACGACATTTTACTAATATTTACTATAATTTTGCGTCCTTGACATCGGCAAGTGAGAGAGGAATGTGATTGGATTGTTTTATTTAGAACTTCCATAAAAGGAGTGCGACCTTTTGCACTCGTGGGAAAAATACAATTACCGCGCCGACGGAAGTCGGATTATTAATTGATTTTATTCTCCGTGCAATTGTTAAAATCGTTTTATGTAATTTGTACCATAATGTTAATCAAAATATTCATGAAATTAAATTTAACTTTCCTTCCAAATAACCTTTTCTCGACGAAAAAAGTCACATGTTCGCATCACATGTTTTTGTACAAAATGGCGGCGGCTTATTTTGTATGTTGACGCTACCGATCTTTCATTGTATTGAAGTATATATAAGGTATCAAATTCAGTCAGAATTGGTATTCTTTAACTGTGATATACAAGCTTCCTGAAAACCTATATATGTATAGGTTAAACATAGCTTTACGGGAGGAAATGAGTTAAAAGACAAAAAAAATATGATTATCACGTGATTGTCTATGCCTGAAAGCATTGTTCGGCCTGGCTACGGGGATGCCTCAACACATTGTTCGGCCTGGCTACGGGGATGCCTCAACGCATTGTTCGCCTTGAAAGGGTTAATTAAACAAAACCATCTGAAAAATGATGTTTTATGGCATATTTGACAAATTTGTGTTATGTAAGCATCTTTAGTGACAAAATCAGCTCAAATCTTGTACATAAACTGATTAAATTGACTGAGGTAGACACTTAAGTGTTTAAAAAATTGTCTTTAAAAAAATATCAATTCTATCACTCAAACATGGTCAATTTTTACCTTGCAGCCTGAAGATATATTTAAAATGGCCTGTTTCCTGTGTCTTTTAAAAATGTAAAAAATCTTACTAAATTTTTTAACATGCTGAAAAGTAATGTTATTTATTTACATTTTTGTCTTTTTTATTTATTTATTCTTTAGGATAGGGGATGAGGAGGGCAATAGGTTATTTTCTAGAAAAAAAAGAGAGAAAAAAAGATATTTTTATTTATAAGTGCACACTTCTTATTTCAATTGCCTTGAAAGGAGTTTTAAACTAAACATTGGTGATAGCTTTCTTTATTATTATCAAAATCGTAAACGATTTTATTAATATTCTGCAGTAGTGTACAGCTGATGCAAATCAGTTCATCGGTGGGTAGCATATTAATGAGTTAGACATAGAATATAGATACAATATATCAGTTTAATAGAATAAACCTTTTACTAATTAATGGGTATCAATTGTGTATCAGTGAGCTTGTATATAGCTGCAATATATCAGTTTATTAGAATAGAGCTCTTACAAATTAATGAATATCCACTGTAGTATATAGCTGCAATCTGTCAGTGTAAAAGATAGAGCTAATGCAAATCTGATTATAATTTTAGTGCTAATGTAGTATATTTATAAACTTAGTCTTATAGTACATCTGTAAAGAGCTACAACAAAGCAGTAGAATAGAACTATATGCTTTGAATCTGAAAATAGGATGATATGTTTTTAAAGTTATACTATTTCAATTGTCCATTTTTTCAAATATTATTGTACTGAATAATTTAATATTCAGACATTTTGGCCACTGACTTCAGTTTCATTTTTGGAATTTGTATACAACATTTTAAGATAAAGTGACTATCTAGAAGTATGAGGATGCTTGCTGCATTGTCATATTTGAGAACACATTATTGCTGCTTTGTATTCATCTTAAATAGGGTAAAGGCAAAAACCAGCATTTTTAGTTGACATTAAAAACTATTACTTAAAAAGGATAATTACAGCAAAATTCTTTGAGTGTGTTGGTAAAGGTAGAATCTTTGGTTAGCTTGCTTGCTAACTGTACCGGGAAGTTATTTTTAGGTTAGGTATACTATCCTCCTTTTGGAGTAATCTTGTCCTACAAATAGATAGATTGGTTATGTGTTGGACAAGTCTACTCTTAAAGGAGGATAGTTTACCTTCCCAAATAATGAGTTCAAAGTTCAGCTAGCAAGCAAGCCAACCAAAGATCATTGCTTTTACCTACACAATCAATGCATTCTGCTGTAAAGGTCTGTTTTAATTTTGAATTTATAAGCTTTGGACGAAATAAATAATGAGATACCAGTCTCTAAGTGCTCTTGTTCTGTTTAATTAATAGGCTTTATTTCGACCATAACATATGGGATTGGGAAGTAAATTTAAAGATTAACAATTATTTGCAATACTCTTTCTTTGGCTGTTTCTGAATGTTTTAGTTCGGTAATATTTGCCATCTAAGTGCTTCAATATTGGCAAAATTAAATGTTACATTTTGTCTAAATTTCCTTAATTTTCGTAGAACAATTTAGTTTTGCTAAATGTAGGTTACCAGTCCATCAAGGATCATCAAGCAAAGTTGACTCGAGACAGGGTTATCAGTTGACTGGTTCAGATAAGGTGAACACTTGTCATACTGTATGTGTTATGAGCATTATTATATCACCAACAAAAGTATTGCGGTTGTCAATGCTGTTATGAAAATGATTCTATCTTGCTCAAAAATATTATGTAGATATAGGAAGATGTGGTGTGAGTGCCAATGAGACAACTCTCCATCCAAATAACAATTTAAAAATTAAACCATTATAGGTTAAAGTTATGTGTTTTTTTTTTCTTGTAATTATCCTGATCCTGATTATAATGAAATCCATTACATTTTGTTTATATTTTACTAGTAGAGTTTTCTATTATGACTTGAATCTGTTGAACTCCTCCTAAATGTAAGATTTTTTAAAATTTTTACTGATTTGAGTTTTATTTGATCACCCTTGTGCATGTCTAAATTCAATTATTTATTCTAATTTTATTTTACAGGTAGTGACCAGACAAACTCAGCTGGACCTCCACCACCGCCACCAGATGTTCCAGGCGTTTCAGCTCCTCCCCCACCTCCTCCTCCAGGTGGTGCACCACCACCACCTCCTCCTCCCCCTCCCCCTCCCCCACCACCACCCCCTCCACCACCACCACCAATGTAAAACATTTGGTGGAAATATAGACAATGAAAGGATTTTTAAAGGAGGAATACAGAGATTTCTGTCCTTTACTTTGGACAACTTTATACTGAAATTGTTCTTATTTACTAATGAGATTGATCTTATTTACTAATGAGATTGATCTTATTTACTAATGAGATTGATCTTATTTACTAATGAGATTGATCTTATTTACTTTGGACTAGAAATAGACTAACATTGTTCTATTAATACAAAAAAAATGTAGCCTATTTATTGCATAAGTCTCATTATTTGTCACAGATATTTTGTATTGTTATATAAAAAATTTTATTTATACAGTCAAACCTGCCATTAGATCAAACATTTGAATTTTAAACTGGTCTTGCCAGGCCACCTTACTATTGTCTTGTGTACTATTTTAAAACCTTATTGCAAAGGGCACAACCTCTATTTTAATGTCAGTTTAATTGTGTCTGGAAGGTGACCTCTATGAACAGGTTTGACTATTCACCTTATGGATGTATTTTATTGAACTTGAAGCTTGTTAAGTTATAACATATTTTATTTGTGTTATACTATATTGTTATTATATAAAAGTCCATACTATATTTAAAATTTGTTGTGTATTCTTGTGTCTCAACCTATAATGATATTAAAGATATTCCATTCTGCACACAATAACAAAATAAACTCGCCATAGATACCAGAATTAAAGTTTTGTATTTGTGTCAGACACACAATTCGTCTACAAAAGACTCATCAGTGATGCTTGAAAGAAAAAAAATTTAAAAAGGATTTGTACACACTGCAATAAGCAACGATGCATATTTTGAACACATATAACTCTTCCATAAGTTTTCCATTTAGCAACCTGACTTATCATTATTGCCTTTACCTTGTCTGGTCAGTTAGATCTTTCTTTTGTTTTAGAAAGTTTCGATGCCTCTCAATTCTTGAAAATTGTCCGTCTGGCATTATTGTTTCAATTTGCTAATATTGTTTTTCGTGTCATTTTACTTTCTTAAACATGGCTACTAATTTGTTCTTCGATTTGTTGCACATTTTGCTTTTCATAAGGCTTTTATAGCTAACCATACAGAAAGTTTTTATTTCACCATTGAAGATCGTGCTGTGATCTGCATATTGTTTTGTAATTTTTAGTTGCTGCCCTCATTAACTGAATCATACATTTTCTTACTGTTATATTATGTAACAAGTCCTATATTTGTCGAAATGTAATCTAATTGGCAAATATCTTGTCTGTTTTTGTATGTGCTACATTATAAATAGTATAATTAAATTATGTCATGACCCATATTTTTAATGACAGAAGACAGAATGTAAAATAAATACAAGGTAGATAAGGTTAAACAAGGGAACATATTAATCACGTGATATTAATTTTGTTGAATTACATTGTCATGTATTACTTAGCTAGGTAAATTGTTACCTGGCTTGAAATATTATCATTAGTTTTTATAATCAATCCTCTCAGCTCACCTGCTCCCTAGATCAACGACAAAGTTAAATCACAAAAGTACTGAACTTCGAGGAAAATTCAAAGCAGGATCATCCTAGCATTCAAATGGCAAAATCAAAATGCTCAAAAACATCAAATGAATGGACAAAATTTTCACCACCACTTGTCTGATATGAATATTTTCGAATATTTTCGAAAAAAAATCTTACTAACTCAGATTACAAAAAGATATTACATCCTGACTATGTGGTATGGGATTTGCTAATTGTTGTTGGCCATAAGGTGACATATATATCTATTAATTCTATTGTATACCTTTACTTTTTAGTTTTTACTGGCAGTTAAAACATTTTTCTAATTTTCTTGGTTATCTACCGTTGAGAATTTTTTTTCTCTTAAATTTGGTCTTATTATGCATTCACTTCTATTACAATATTGGCTACGACGGAATATAGAAACATATTCCCTTAAAATCTCCGATGAAATTTATATAGTTATTGAGTATACTGCAATAAAAGAGCACGAGATAAAACCAATCTATGAACATGTAGAATGGATGTACGACAATATGAAACTTTCTTCAAGATTAAGTACGAGTGTTAAGGTTCTTTTTATGCTTGGTCTATTCATAGACTACTCAATTTCTTCTCATCTGTCAAACACAAACCCGTGTAATCTTGTTGGATAAAACGTCAAAATTATACTCAGCCCTCAACAGATCACAGTAGGCTGTACATATTCATTTCTTAACATACAAACGTCCTGAATTTTACTGTTAGACATCTAGATATCAAGCAGAAGATCATATAGTAAGCCCATCTGACTCGGGGTTTTAGATCAGAAGATGTAAAGCCATCCAATTACTTTGTACTGTATCTGATGTGAAAAAACGTTCCTAGGAATTGCATTCAATACATCAGATTTATGGATATACCCTGATTTTAGAAAGTTATTCCTAGGTAGTTTTCTCTTATATGTTGTCAAAAATATAATTTTCTAAAATATTCTCTTAAATGCAATGGTGTCAGTAATGTACTACATGTGAACTTTTAATACAAGATAATAAATTCAACTGTACTTGGTGCTTACTTGTAGTGTTAACCAAGTAGAAAAAGGCTGGTTATGTTTACGAAAACAGATTTGTGCAATGATATTGTTCCACTTTGAAGTATATGATTAAATAGTCATAATATGACATTTTGCATATCAGATGTATGATCAGCCCTCGAGCCTTTTGCTCTTGAACTGATATCATAACCTAGATATGATTATACACCTGATATATAATATAATAATCTTGCAATGTACATCTTTTGCACTAGAATAAAATGTTTTGTACAGATTTAAATGTTTTAGTTTAGATACACTCTGAAAAAATGATCTAAAATATTTTTTTTAATTTTAACTATCGAAACTATAGTACAGTAAACGCGAATACACCGACATAATGAATAACAAATGACGAACAGTTTTGTTAAGAAATCTTTGATAGATGTATCTGGTACACAAAACAGTACGATTATGATATCAGAATATACAGACACTGTTAAACTATAGGTTTTTTCTTTTAAACGATATTCTTTTTACTTTTAACAAAACATGTAAATTACATATGCATATTGAAAATTGCATCTTTAACCATCATTATGAATACTACTAAATCACTGCTAATGTATTTATTACATAATGTTGTAAAAATTTATGAAGATTGAAGTTGGTCATATCTCGAAACAATTACTATTCTATCTACCTGGATAGACTTAACTTTCAAAATGATAACGTTATCATTTATTTGGCCTCCCGAACCGAGTCCTGAATTTTGGTATCGGCATAATCAATCGGATAATTGACAGATCAGTAAAATTTCTGATATACTAGTATACGACAGGTCTCTCGTCATAAAGAGAGATATCACTTTGAACGTATACTAGTAATTTAAGACACAACTGACTAGACTATTTGCCTTATTTCTGGGCTGTTTTCTGGAAAAATGACCTCGACGGTTGACTTCAAAAAAGGCTCAATGACGAATTAAGTAATTAAAGAAACATGTACCATGTTCATTTAAATAGATATATACTGCGGTAATAAGCAACTGGACGTGATATAGTATTCTTTTATTTGTAAAATATTGCTTGTACTGTGTAGTTATTTTTGGTAAAAAACCGATTTGACGTGGTCAAAACTTGTACATCACGACATTGTGTTATTGTGCTTTTGGAAATTGTTTTTCGTTTATGTTAATGTGCTTTACTTATATGCCTTTTTTATGACATTTTTTTTTATAGTGATTATGTCTGTTTGTTTTGTTCGCACATCGATATCAATATATTAGAAGTTTATGCGACTGTGTTACAAATCGGAGTTTTATAGCTAGCTATAAAATCAAGATGAATCCACCATTTTTTTCCTAAGAAAATGCCTGTTCCAAGTCGGGAATATGACAGTTGTTTGATGTTTTTGAGCTTTTAATTTTGTCATTTGATTAGGGGTTTTCCGTTTAAATTTTCCTCGGAGTTCGGTATTTTTTGTTATTATACGACCGCAAATTTTGAAAAATTTTTTTTACTTTGTTATAGGTTCTTTTATTCTTTGTTTTGTTATATTGCTAATGTCCTGTCATCTCTGTTCATCTGAAAGTTTTATACTACAGGCTCTTGTTCAATTTTAAAACCAAAACTAAAACTTAAACCTTTTATCTTGAACCGCCTGTGTGGTCTCGTGGTTGCGTCCTCGACTCGTATACAGGAGCTCTTTGGTTTCGATCTACGGCAGTGTCAAAACATTGGCATTGAAATTTGTATTTGTTATTCTCCAAAAGACACATGCCATTTAGGAGTAAGAGTAAATACTGATCAGCTTTGAATCCTCCTCCTCCTCTTCCTCCTCTTCCTACTCATCATCAGCAATCAGCATCATTATCATCTGGTGATATGTTCAACCCCGAAAATTCTGAACGTAGAATCGAAGAATTGCGAATATATGTATAAATAAGATTAACGAGATTGAAATATCGGTGACTTTCCGATTTGTATTTTCCCCGGAGTACGATATTTTTGTTAATTTACTGATTTGAACTCGTGTGGATGATTGTCTTTGCCTTACATTTTATAAAATTGATTTAATATGGTATTGTGGAATATATGTGTTGTAATCGCATTCTAATGATATTACCAAATTCGACTTATTGCCGGATATTAGCTTTAATTAGACACGTTATGATTGATGGAATGAATCAGAAATGATTATTGTTCAGGTTTTTGTTGCCAAATTAATAGTTTTCTATGTAGGTTTTTTGTTGAATGCCTTATGTCTATCCTTTTTTTCTTTAACCAGAGTGTGGTTAGTCTTTCTTCGACTTCTGTTTTCATTGCCACGAACCCCCTTCCCCCTTCTGGTCTATTCAGTTTCGTCTATGTTTTATCTGATACTGCTTAAACGTGAAAATTATGTTTCTAAAATTAAATTGTGAAAATAAAACACAATATAATTCTTCATTAATACATTTGTTTAACATTTATACACCTCTCAGAATTTACAGAAAATATACAGTATTTTCAGACTGCCTCTTGATTATTTTTTTGTATTTTATATTATTGTTTTCTTTGACAAACATCGGAATACAAATACTACTATACACATTAGTAATGTTTCTATGTGTATTGGTCTAATATGATTAGTAACTAGACATGATTGGGTTGTCATCAGCTTCATATGGACTCGTTCCGAAGACGGACACATTTATGTATGTTACAAATGTTATATCAATGCACTTCAACTTTGTACTTGTTTGGCTTTATAAATTTTATTTTATCTGAGCGTCACTGGTGAGTCTTATGTAGACGATAGGCTATGAATTATAATCATGGTACCTTTGATAACTTATGACATTTTTTACAAAATGTATATAGGTACTAGTACAAGTTACATTGAAATACAATAGAACCAGCAATTATCTGCTTTCGGTATCTATCGTATGTTTTTCGTAACGTTAACGTATAACAGTTCGGTAAATTCAGTCATATATATGTCGTGTACAAGTTGCGATTTTGTACAGGTTATAACATGTACAAAAATATGTACATTTTATAACTTGTATAATGCAAAAATACAAGTTATACCATGTACAAAAGTACATCATACATGTTATAACCTGTACAAAATATTGCTTAAAAATGGTTTTAACAAAGTTTAAGATTAATCTTAATTATCTTAATGAAGTAAAATATACATTTAACTTCACCAATGCATAAAGAAGAACAATAAATAGGCCAGAACAAGTTTTTTCCTTAGAGGACAATGGTCACAAAGTTTTAAAAATATATGTTTCATGACTTATGTTGGCAAAATGTGTTTTCGTGCAATTGTATGTTTTATGCATTCCATCGTGGCTTGAATAAGTGTGACACTATTTACAAAAAGCTTGCATTTTCTCAATGACAATGACATTATATACAAGTAACTATATTGTTAATTCTTCCAAAAATTTTAAGAACAGTGCCTAATAATTTTGGGTAATACGCCTCCCTATTGTTTTATAGCATGCAAAGACTATATGACTCTGTAAAAGCAAGAGAAAGCTGAAATAGTATCATTGGATCACGCTTCATTGTCAATATCTTTGGATCTACTCATCATAATTTTTGGCCTTTAGCACGACTTAAGTAAATTCATAACTCATTTTTTTTATAAACCGTAAGATCATTGCATGAGGCGAATGTCATTTTAATGTTTTAAATATGTATCCTCTACTTTGGAAGCATGTATTTGTGGCTTTTGGATGTTTTCTACTCCATAGGCGGGTTGTTGTTTTTTTTGGACACATACCCCATTTCCATTCCCAATTTTATTTGTAGACACATCTATCCTGGCTATTCTCATATGTAATTCAGTGTCAACTAGAATGACAGTATTTTATTATTTCCTTTAAAGTGGACACTCACAATTATAATTCATTAAATAAAGATATATTCATAGATAGTTATAAGAGGATCATAAGACATGTCCCTAGACATATATCTTATGACAGGTCTAAGGAAAGCTTTGTAATACCGACCCTGAACGTTACTTGTATCAAACTAGAGGCTCTAAAGAGCCTGTGTCGCTCACCTTAGTCTATGTGAATATTACCACAAAGGATGGATTCATGACAAAAGTGTGTTTTGGTGATGGTGATGTGTGAACTAGTAGTTTCAGTGCAAAATGTAAGTGAAAAACAATTTTTATGAAAATTGTTAAAATTTGACTATAAAGGACAATAACTCCTTAGGGGGTCAATTGACCATTTTGGTTATGTCGACTTATTTTTAGGTCTCACTTTACTGAACATTATTGCTGTTTACAGTTAACTCCATCTATAATAATATTCAAGATAATAATAAAAAACGGCAAAATTTCCTTAAAATTACCAATTCAGGGGCAGCAACCTAGCAATCTGTTATCCGATTCATCTGAAAATTCCTGGGCCGAACGATGTTGACCTGTTAAACAATTAAACCCCTGTCAGATTTGCTCTAAATGCTTTGGCTTTTGAGTTATAAGCAAAAAACTGCATTTTATCCCTATGTTCCATGGCGGCCATCTTGGTTGGTTGGCGGGGTCACAGCACACATTTTTCAAACTAGATACCCCAATGTTGATTGTGGCCAAGTTTGGTAAAATTTGGCCCAGTGGTTTCAGAGGAGAAGATTTTTGTAAAAGATAACTAAGATTTACGAAGAATAGTTAAAAATTGACTATAAAGGGTAATAACTCCTGTAGGAGTCACATGACCATTTTTGTCATGTTGACTTATTTGTAAATCTCACTTTGCTAAACATTAAATTATTGCTGTTAACAGTTTATCTCTATCTATAATAATATTCAAGATAATAACCAAAAGCAGCAAAACTTCCTTAAAATTACCAATTCTTGGGCAGCAACTTATAAACGTGTTGTCCGATTCATCTGAACATTTCAGGGCTGGTAGATCTTTAATTGAAAAACAATTTTTACCCATGTCAGATTTGCTCTAAATGCTTTGGTTTTTGAGTTATAAGCCCAAAATGCATTTTACCCCTATGTTCTTTTTTTAGCCATGGCGGTCAACTTGGTTGGTTGACTGGGTCACCCTACACATTTTTTTAAACTAGATACCCCAATGATGATTGTGGCCATGTTTGGTTAAATTTGGCCCAGTAGTTTCAGAGGAGAAGATTTTGTAAAAGTTAATGACGACGGATGCCAAGTGAGCTAAAAAGGACAAAACACAATAGCATGAAGGAATAATAAAAAAGTTATGAATTTCAAAATATTATTGAGGTTAATAACATCTGTTGCAAAAATAGAAACATATTCTTATTTTTCGATTTTGTACAAATTAAAAGCATTTTTAAGCAATATTTTGTACAGGTTATAACATGTGCGAGGTACTTTTGTACATATTATAACTTATATCTTTGCGTTATACAAGTTATAACATTGTACAATATTTTTGTACATGTTATAACCTGTACACGACATATACACCAACAGAATGGCTTCACAAGAGGATGAATGACAAACATCAGGAAATTGAAAATATATAAATAATAATGCAAAGCAAATAATACAATATATATACTGTTTTAATTTTTTTTAAACTTTGGTGATCGCATGTGACAGTGTGGCAACTTTATACTATTTCTGCAATTAAGGTCTGTCATCTGTTGTTTTCTTGTATTTTAAATAAAGAAGTTGAGGCTGGTGAGTTTTTTACTTAAAACTTTTAATACAACGATATATTTTGAAGTAAAAGCATATGAAATAAATATTATAAAATTGACATTTTAAACATTAGATGAATGATCAGCCATCTGGCTTTTGGCTCTTGGGCTGATTTCAGGAACTTGGGTTTGATCATACATCTGATATGAACCTCATTAGGTAATAATCTGAAAATGTTCATCTTTTGTGAAAAAATTATTGTGTAAGCGTAAAAGGCAAATGGTTAATACAGAGTAGTACACCAAATAATAAGTTATGTTTTGTACAGTTTCACACGTTATATATAGCATAGTACCGTTTTTTATTGAGAGATCTTTTGATTTCTGACTAAATTACAATCAAACGTTCAATAGATAAACTCCGAAGTAATACATGTAGTATACATTCTTTAACTTTTGACAAAACATGAAAATCACATATCCATACTATGAGATACACCTTTATGTATCCATTACATAATTTAATTAAATTTTTTTTAGGAAACATTGATGTAGTCACGTTTCACCACAATTACTATTTATATCTGTTAAATTGCTACCTAGGTATTCTTTGCCTTTATACTATTGATGTTTATAATTCGTTGTCTTATCCCGAACTTTTTGTATAGATCTAACTAATTGGTAAATTCATAGATCAGTCAACAATATTGACATCTAATAACATATACGATGAGTTTATTTACTACCACTGGATCGATGCCGCTGCTGGTGGATATTTATTTCCCCGAGGGTATCACCAGCCCAGTAGTCAGCACTTTTGTGCTGACATGAATTATCATTGATATGGTTATATTTATAAATTAACTGTTTATGAAATACTAAGGCTTTTCTACCTCAGGCATAGATTACCTTAGCTATATTTG
Organism: Mytilus trossulus; assembly: GCF_036588685.1. Lineage (NCBI taxonomy): Eukaryota > Metazoa > Mollusca > Bivalvia > Mytilida > Mytilidae > Mytilus > Mytilus trossulus. The sequence goes on from NC_086373.1 coordinate 83,189,251, forward strand.
GAAACAACTTTTAGGAATTTTGGTCCTCAATGCTCTTCAACTTCGTACTTTATTTGGCCTTTTTAACTTTTTTGGATTCGAGCGTCACTGATGAGTCTTTAGTAGACGAAACGCGCGTCTGCCGTTTATACAAAATTTAGTCCTGGTATCTATGATGAGTTTATAAACGAAAATAAACACGTCTTTCGTAAGAAAGATGCCATCTCCCTGATCATGAAATTAAAGATTAAACTGACTGGCCTATTTCGTGTCTGGATCTTTACTTGAAACTGACACAGAAAGGCGACTTCAAACTAGGATTTATGAGAAATAAAGTTTAATCAGGAAACGTGTGTCATTGGTACCGACATTGGTATACTTAAAATTGAGGATGGAAATGGGGAATGTGTCAAAGAAACAACAACCCGACCATAGAAAAAACAACAGCAGAAGGTCACCAACAGGTCTTCAATGTAGCGAGAAATTCCGCAACCGGAGTTTAGAAGCAATCTATCAGGTTCTGCTAACTGGTTAAAGTTATGATGTCCTGTAACTCATTAACCCAAATATCCCAGTAAACTTGAGAATAATCACACTAACACTAAAGGAGATTTTTCAACTCTTGACATTTTTAAATGAAAATAGACGGGTGACTTGAAACTATAATATACACGAATATGGCAAACGTAACGATTTCAGTTTCCCTTAACCTGTGGTAAAATACCCTCTGTTCTATCGTATTTTGTGAACATTTTTCATTTGATACGTTACATGCTCATAGCACACTTTACGGATTTACTTAACATGGATTTGCTCGTAACGCAAATATTAGTAGGTAGGCCTATGGTTTTGAGGAATAATAAATGATATTGATATTTCACGAATGTTACGGTCACAATCACAAAACGATGTGTATGTGTCTCATTTACAGCAGATTTCAGCGAGTATGAAGCTACAGGTAGATTCTTTTGTTAGCTTCCTTGTTAGCTCAACCATGAAATGATTATTACCTTAAAATTGGGAGGAGCATAGCACTAATTCATCATCCAATGAAAACACTCATATCAATGGCTTAATTGTTTATAATATGCATGTTTCATACTAACATGTTTACCTAAACAACTTTGCAAATTAAATTTTATTTCATAAAGAATGAAAAAATTCTTTGTATTACAATAAATTAGAAGCAGAGTTACGGTTTATGTTTTGTTCAAGGACAACATTTAGTGTTGATTCAATACTAAACAAATGGATATTTTATAGAAAATCCACAGCGTTCCCCTTGAACTCTCATATTTGGCAATTTGGTGTTTGATAGACGGAGGATTGCAAACAGTGCTAGCAATGATTTCCTTAAAACAAGTTATATGGAATTTTGGATCCTCAATGCTCTTCAACTTTGTATTTGTTTGGTTTATAACTATTTCGATATGAGCGTCACTGATGAGTCTTATGTAGACGAAACGCGCGTCTGGCGTACTAAATTATAATCCTGGTACCTTTGATAACTATTATAAGTTGCGCTTGACTTTTGTGACTTTAAAAAAAAATATTAAAGGTTCTTTAGGACTTTTTGTAAGCAATTAATGCTTTAGTCACATCATAGAAAATCAAGTGAGTAATCTATATCTTTGACTGTCCCTCTGGCATCTTTCGTCCCTCTTTTTATGCTAAAACTTGTATAACAAAAATACCTTCTCTAAAAAAACCTCTTGGTTTATTTGACACAAAATCCCGTTTAACTTTTAAATGCAATGAAACTATAAATAATAATGCTTGCTTGAGGTTTCCCCTTTAATTTGTATATGTTCAAAATAGCCCATCTTTATTATTCATTATGTTTGCTGTTTTTATACTATTGGAAGTTTGATAAATTCGTAATTCAAAGGCAACAGAAGGGGTCATAAACGCCGTAATTGTAACCATTGTAAAGTACATACACATACATGTAACAGGATTTATAAATGAACTGAGTAATTGATTGAAATAAAATTGGCAAATCAAACACACCTTCAACATGTTATCAATAAATTTTTAATTTAGATTGAAAACTTATTTTTAAACTGACTTGTAAAACTAGTTTTACAATGTTTATATTCTGTCACTAGTTCTGATTGGTCCTCTTTTTAATATTGACTCCACCCAAAGGCTTGTTTACCTTACCTAATAATCATTTCATGGTTGAGCTAGCAAGGAAGCTAACCAAAGAATCTACATGAAGCTTCATACTCGTTGGAATTTGCTGTAACTAGAGATATTTTCTAGTGTTGACTGAACCTGGATGTGCGTACCGAGTGATTCATTTATAGTAGGAGAAACATACCATGTGGATACAACAGCTGTTGCTCTGTGTCAATAAACTCATCATAGATACCAGGACTAAATTGTGTATATACGCCAGACGCGCGTTTCGTGTACAAAAGACTCATCAGTGACGCTCGAATCCTAAAAAGTTAAAAAGGCCAAATAAAGTACAAAGTTAAAGAGCATTGAGGACCAAAATTCCTAAAAGTTTTTCCAAATACAGCTAAGGTAATCTATGCCTGAGGTAGAAAAGCCTTAGTATTTAAAAAAAATTCAATATATACGCCAGACGCGCGTTTCGTCTACAAAAGAATCATCAGTGACGCTCGAATCCAAAATCGGTAACATACTGTAGCCGCTCATTTATTTCTTTTCATTTCAAAGCTTCGTTATACAGGTAATTGCTGTAAATCACCGCTACAACAACGCTTCAACAAATATGACTTATTTGTTCGTGTGAATTCACATTACTTTAAGACGTGTCACGGTACTTTTCTATTCCAAATTCATGTATTTAGTTTTGATGTTATTTTAATTATTCTCATCGGATTTTGTCTAATGCTTAGTTAGTTTCTGTGTGTGTTACATTTTAATGTTGTTTCGGTGTTCTCCCAGGTTTTTTTTTCTATCAATTTATGAGTTTCGAACAGCGATATACTACTGTTGCCTTTATTTAATAACATCAGAGATAAAATAAAAAACAAATAATGACCAAGGGGACATGTCTTAATACGTCTTTGTACTTTGAAATTAGCTGGAAGTTGAAACTCTTGGCATGTGTGTTTGATTTACTCACGAGCATAAAATCATTATGTTTTAGAATTCATCTAGAATGCGAACACATAAACGTCTTAACAAATAATTGCGAACGGTTCAATGAATATATGTAGTATTTCAAAACAAGCCATTCAGTGCTACACACACACTTTTGATAATCTATAACAGAGTCTATAAAATTTGATTCGATAGACTTTTTGCTGTCTTTCCCACATTTTTTCTTGTTATGTTATTAGTGTTTAGACAATTTGCTTTGATTGATAATATACTTTTCCTTTTATATGCATGTCATTTTTTTGTATGGAGCAGTTCTACACGAAAAGGTTGTATTTATACATTAAATTCACGTTCCGCTATAATGGTGTTGTCCCTTCATTGAACTTATATTAAATGAACATACAATTGGTCTGCGTCACAATTTGACTTATATCGAGAACGTTGAGGATTAAAATTAATGCCGATATATTTGATTTAGATTTCCCATACAGTCATTTCTTTTTTTGGTGGAAACATTTAAGAAACACACGCAACATAGTATTTACCACTTAATTGATACTATATCCCATGGCTTGTATTTGATATCATGATTTTCTTGCTACAGTGTTTCTGCTAAATACAAGAAGGAAAATATACAAATGGGTCATTCAAATACACTTTAAAGTTGAAAAATAATTTGAAAAAAAAAAACATTTATGAAAGGGAAAACGCAACAAATACATTATTCCTGCCACAAAACACTAAAAAAAATTGAAATTAATTGGTCGTTGTCGTATATTTGTGTTGCAGATGACCACGGACTACTTTTTTATGCTTTCATACTACTTTACCGAATGCAAAATGCAACCCAATGACGACGGAGTTTAGCATATATAAGCAGCGCCACAGTTAATACAAGAAAAGTGGATATTCTTTTTCAAACCTGGTCCATGTTACCCAATTATTAGTTTTTTATGTATAGTTTTAAAGTTGTTTGTCTGTTCTGGGTTTTTTTCTTTGGTCTAAGTGTTTGTTCGTCTTTCTTTGACTTTGGTTTTTACTAACCCCCCCTTGGTATCTCCTAAATTGTTTCTCACATATAAAGCTCAAATGCTAACCTGTTCACGATGTTTTTAAGAATAAAATTTTCAAAATAAAACACACAAAATAATTCTTTATTAAAACAATGAAAAAACATTTTGTACACTTCACATAATTATATACATTATTTGCAGACGGTTTCTCGAATATTTATTTATAGCAAATTTCTTCGACGGAAATTGAAATACGAAGTACAACTATACAGAAATGCAAACCAAAATTTTTTAGTTTGTTTTATTCTGATATTAATTTGTTGATTGACCGCTCTTTGCTTTACTCCAAGGATAAACATTTCATGAATATTCAAAACGACAAGTATGGGTAATTGATGGACGTGTAATATTTGAACCGATCACACTATTATGATTTGACTTCAATTAAATTTCGACCATGTAGGTTAAACACATAATGGTGTAAGATCTACCTATTTAGTTTTTAACCAAATGCCGAACTAATTTGAAACTTTATTTTTCTACCCTTGGGCATAAACACCGTAGCAAGATCGAAAAAAATGTTTGCTTTTGTGCTCTCCATTGCTTTATTAAATACATCTTCCAACTGTTTTCATTTGATCAACAGTTATGAATTTTGTATAGAGGAAAAAAGTAAAAATAACAAAAAATAATGAACTCCAAGGAAATTCAAAACGGAATGTCCTAATCAAATGGCAAAATCAAATGGAAACACTCCTCTGGTGTACTACAGTTTGAAACCTGGTATTCTTAATGGCATTGTTATATTATATCTATATAACATTAAATCACACTGATGCATGGAGAAGAATATAACATTTATGTACTATTATATTGTTCTAAACTTGGAAGAATGTTCAATCTAATTAAAATACAAGATATGTTAAATGAATAAAAAAGTAGGACATAGGAAAAATTATTGAAGCCAGAAGGTTTCTAAAGTAGCATAAACTTTCTTTCTCTTACATACCACCCCATTGTGATCTCAATTCTCATCAGTCGGACATATCTTATCAAACCGTTTGAAGAAAGATGTTGAACTTGTCCTACTCATCTGAAGAGGGGCGTTTGGTGTACAAACTTATAACGATATTTGATGTATCGATTAAATTATCATGTCGTAATGTTGCTAGTTAATGCTAGTTAATGTCATTAAACGCACAATAACCGTTTTCAAATTATAAAGAAGAGAATGTAAAAAGAAACCCATAGAAATGTGGTTAAAAATATATATATTTATGAAAATAAACTTCAATTTCTGCTTTAAAAAGAGTTACATGATCGTTAAAAACTGCATTCTATTTACAGATGATTTGCACAAAAATAATATGTCCCATTTAGTCGCTCATTTATTGAGTAATACTCATGCGGAATGACGAAATTCCTTACAGAACAAAAACATAACAATTAAACGTAGTGTATCTATATAATCATTCAAATAATAAAATATGTATAAATTTGATATGTAAATAACAAATTATTCGTATGGTTACTTATTTAGTAAGTGTCCATGGGAAATTTGTTGTTTCATATTAAACATATACAACTCGACTAGATAAGCACACACGAATTGTAAACACAACCTATCAATATATAATGCAATACAAATAATTTATACATGACTAGATTAGCACACTCGAATTAAATATTTCACAACCATAGCTTTCATTCCTCGTTTTCGTCCAAACATTATAGTCCCTCTCTCACACGCACCTAATGATTCCAAATAATATATTAAATGATTAGCACTATTTTACAATACGATAACTCTGATTGGAAATGTTTGAACACTGCACAGTTTAAAATATTTCTCAAAGCTTTATTCGATAACAATCGAGTTCCACATTCACAAAGAAAATCAATTTTAAAGATATATTTTGATTCTACATCACATTCTGGAAAAAGTAGTTGTTGAAAAAGGGAGAAACATAAACTCCTACACGTTTATGTTTTTGGTAACAATGATATTTACAAACAGAACAAACTAATTGTTTTTGGTGCTATGTTTTCAAATTTACACAAAATCCTGTCTTCAATTTTTTTCTTTGACATCTTGCAGGATCGTTTTGTAGCATTAAGGCACATATAAGATAACAGTTACTGCGATATTCCTTTTTTTAAGTTTGACTGCAGAATAAGTTATTTTTCTACAATCTCTAACACAATAATTATCCATAGATATCTATATAATTCACCAGTACATATTTGTAGATCTATAATTAATCCAGAGCCACCTCGTTAGAAAGAACTTTTACCCTAAAAAAGTAGGGTATTTTATTCTTGTTCACTTCATAGGTAATCCAACTTTTACCTTGTATCAACTGACCATTTGATTTATCACTCCACATACCTTCTGGAAAATATATCTTTATTTGATTTACATCTTCACACAGAACGGGTGCAACTAATATGTTATCTCCTACCAAGAACTCATCTGAAACTTTGAACGCTTCTTCATCGTCTGGAAATACCCACCATATTGGTCTTATTATCGGTAAACCAGCTTGGATTTCTCCCTTTAGCGATAAAACGGTCCCTGTGATATACAATTTGTGTACCTTTGTCATATTTTTGGCAATTTCTATAACTGATTGATCATATTCCCACGGCATTATACTGTATCGCATTGCTGGAAAGAAGGCTGATAACTGGATCCATTTTATATACAGATCCTTAGAGGGTAGTCTTCTCCTTTTATTCGAGCCATCTGGAAACAGATCCGAGACAACAAATGGATATCCTTTGATACCCAAAGCTAATGTTCTTTCTATCACACCAGTTAAACATAGTTTTTCCTTACGCATCGTGATTTTTGCTGGAACTGGTATAAGGTGTGGAATATTCTGCGAGTTTGACGTTCCTTGAATTATATCTGAATCTGAAGTTGAAACGACCGAAGAAAACATTTCAGAAAACTTTTCACGAAGTGTACTGGGATTAAGATTTGATGCATGAAACGACGGATTATATGGTATCCAATAGGGTTCCCCGTATATAACCGAAAAACTTTGAATATTGTATCGTTCTTTCAGCTGTCCTAATTTATATTTCATCCAATCACTTGCATCCGTTTCAGATACATCCAGCATTGCATTCATTTCATTTCGAAAATTTACAATTCCAGGGGCATGTTTTCCCGAATCTTTAATGAAATATCCTTTTTTAATGCCTTCTTTGAAATTGGAAGACAAAACATCAAAGTAAGGATTAATCTCTACTGAAAGTGAACAGTCCCTACTTGTAACTAATTCGCTTATATTGAAAATATTGTTTACTGTATTGTTATTAAAATCCAAATCCCCAAACCGTTTTTGCCACTGTCCAGCTATTTCAAACACGCTGCATTTCAAATTTTCATCTTTGAGTTTTTGCAGCATAGTTGTAATTTTTTCCTTGTCTATATCGATAGTACTATTGATTCGAGCCGACCATATTGGTTTTTCAAGAACTGATTTCGAAGGTAATATTTTGGGTAATTTACCCATTAGTGTTCTTGTATATTTGTAGGTTGTAACAGCATCTTTCCCACTGCAAATGGTGTAATTCAAGCGTGCGTTTTCTAACGTGTGACCTCCATAGAAATCACCTGAATATTTAGAAATCAGGCACATTTGACCCTTCCGTTTATTCCATTTAACTTCTAGGGGAACATCATTTGGAACAAATATAGCGGACCCTCCAGAGGAAATCCAGTGGTAATCAATCGCAGAACTAAACGTGCCAGCATCAAAATGTCTGGACATAGATGCACTAAATTCAAACGACTCGGACTTCAAAGGCCAAAAAGGGCTTGACTGATTACCTGGTCCGTACCATTGATCTGCTCCGAGATCAAAACAGTCGAATGGTATAAGATCATGCTTCAATTGTTCCCATGAGATGTTATAACAATTGACATCGGGTCTTTCAAAGTAAGATATTCGGAGAATGGCACCATGTTTCCATCTTAAACATGTATACGTGGCTTTTTCAGCCTCCGTATGACAATGGAACGGCAATTGCCACGTTGGCACATTAATACCTATCTTACCATTTAATCTGTGTGTATCTCCTGGGTTTGATAAATAAATTTCATGTGTTGCTGGGTCAAAAAATATTCGCTTGCCAATTTTCTCTATTTTACTAGATCTATGATGAAAATGCCATCCTACAATGACGATTGCCAATAGTGCAATAAATATGCAGATTACGCACAGATGAAGCTGGAACTTCTTCCAATTCGACAACGCTTTCTTCCACTTCTGAAAAAGTAATAATATGTGTATCATACATGGAATTATATAAATTTAAAAAACAAAACAAAACAAAAACAGGAATTTTGAAATAGAATTAAAAAAAATGAAAATTTATTTTGTTCGAACAGTTTTTGAATTGAAAACAAACCCACATCCTGCATATATTCACAAGATATTATAAAATATGTAGGTGTGGTATGATTGTCCCTGCGACAACTATCCAGCAAGTCCAAATGATGTATGTACTATTCAAAACCCGGACATAATGAAAGGTCAAACAATTGAAACAGGGAAGTCAATCGCTAGATTTATGACAAAACAATAGACGGGGGAAAATGGCAAACAACAATCAACGGAAACAACTGACTTAAAAGAGGCACAATTAGGGTGTTTTGCAATTAAACATGTAAATGAGCGCTCAACCTTATCTATAACCTGCGACAGTGTAGTAAAAGCATAATATAAGAACTGACATGACTAACCAAATTGGCACAAAGCTAAAACAAACCATTCAACTAAAGGACAAAAGACACAAAGAACCGATATAGATGTACTCGGAGTTCATACTGAAAAATAATCTGGCAGATATCATATTAACATGTCATTATGTGATTTAACTTTGTCTAAAATATTTGACATAGTCCTTCACGCTACTGCGAAAAAGAGTGTTCAAACTCACTTTGAGTTGTCGTCAGAAATAACTGATATTACCTACGGTCTTTTTCAAAAAATAATTTGGTTACTTGATATTAAATGCAAACGAGTTGATAGGTGTAATACATACTTTTTGGTGTAGGGTTGGTTCTCATGTTAACTGTTACCAAAAGCGTTGTGAAAAGATACCAACCTATACCAATTTATATCACTTAAATTATTCATATACATGTATATATCATTGGGATGTTTGAAAGATTTTTTTTCTATATTTGCCTTTTAAATATATGTATAATCTTACCGATTCTTTCATATCATAATCACATGAGTTATAATGTCGATGAATACTTTCAAGCTGGTGAAGTTTCTCACTAGTCAGAGCAATGGAATCTTTCCTGAGATGTGCAGAAAAGTTTTTATTTATTATATCACAGTCGTCGTCAAATATTAGACTTGGTCGCTTTGAAAAACTTCTCAATTCGCCATTTGAAAAGTCTTCATCTGAATTTGATCTTTCACAAGTACCATTTTGAAAGCTGACGCCGTTTTCCTTTTCCCGTTTAACGAATTGTCCTGTTTCAATTCCAGGTTTCGAGTTTCCATCTGTATAATTTTCATACTCATTGTCATCATATAATTCAGAATCCTGATTATAGAAATGTCTTGTTTCTAAACTTACTTTTCTCTTTTCAAGTTTATCTTTGAATTCATCATGAAGATAACCATAATTTAAATGTCCCGTCGGTTGTATATGTCTAACCATATGCGACTCAAAACTAGTTCGTCGTGTTGGTGTTTTTAGAATAGGTTTCGGAGATGCAGAGCCAACGTCTATTGTTAATGGTGATATTGTTTTATCATGTGGATCGGGAACATGTAAAAGACGGTGTTCAAAACTGACTTTTCTATTTGGATACTTCACAATAAGTTTATTCTTATCTTGAAATGTCTTAGCACCTGAAAAGTCTTCTTTTTCTATGGTATGTCTTTTCAGTCGTTTTGGTCCCTCCTCATAATATACATCTGGTGCAGCTTCAAGTGGTTTATATGTTGCCTCGTTTTCATATGTTGCCTCGTTTTCTTTTGACGTATTTTCTTTCTCCAAAGGATCAACTGCTGTTTTTGTTGGCGGAGGAGTGCCAATAAAGAAATTTGCTTGTTTTGACGAATCTTCCTCATTAACACTGTTGTTAATGTCAGCCTCTTTCTGAATTAAATCTAGTATATCATCATTATTTACATCTTCTGTTGAACTTTCTGTAGACAATAAACGTTCTATGAAAGTTGTATCATTCACCACACCTGAACGGCGAGATCTAGAAGGACGTCTAGGTACGTCGGAATTTACAAATTTTGTCTTTTGTAAAATTTCTTCTTCATCGGTTTCCAAACTTTCATCAGATGACTTCCTGTTATGATTTTCAGTATCGACATTGTTGCATTTATTTTCGGATTCCTTTGGTTCATCTATATGATTCACAGTATCTTGCGGTGATTCTAAATTCTCATCTGTATGGTTTGAACTGAAATCAGTTTTATTTCCGTTTCCATTTACACGTGTTGAGTGGTTCCCGACTGAATCAGCTGTAGTTTTATCCTCATTGTTGTTTACCTTATCTTCTTCTTGTACGAACTCTCGCTGATTGTCGTTATCGTCTGTGTTCACGTCTTGTTCTTCATTTTTGTCGCTTTTAAGTTCATCATCCTGTTCAAAGTCTCCATTCGTAGGGTCTATTCTATTGCCTAAACTATGTGTATCAATATTGCGAACATTGCGAAATCTCTTATCTACATTATCGAAACCTTCATCAGTATTGCACTTTGTATGTTTTTTCTCGTTACCGGAATCTATGTTTTCAAAACTTTCATTGTCCATGTTTTACTTCTGTAAATGAAAAAAATAAAAAATATTTAATAAATACCATTCACATGATACAGTTCATACGAATAAGGCACATTTATAACTTTATCTGTTATTTATTCGGTGGTTAGCAATTCGCCATTTCAGAAGCTAAAGGATTATTGTTGATTTTTTCAATGGTAGCACCCTGAAATGAAAAGTACATCATATTATTGGTTATGTTTATGTTTTTTTTTGTTATGACGGTGTTTGTCAATGACATCTGTTATGTATACGCTTTTGAAAATATTACCTAGAAGATCTGAAACGCAAATTAAGAAAAACGTAAATGCTTTACTTGTTGTTTTGTCATCAAATGGTTTATAGTTTTTGTTTTCCAAGATGTTTGTGAAGAGACATTTTGGTGAAGATTATTTCGGGAAAATGTGTTTAATTAATCATAGATATAAGAAGATGTCGTACGCGTGCCAATAAAACAACTCTCCATCCAAGTCACAATTTGTAAAAGTAAACCATCAAAGGTCAAAGTACGGTTATAAACACGGAGCCTTTGCTCACACCGAACAGCAAGCTATAGAGAGCCCAACAATGACTTGTGTAAAGCAGTTCGAACAGTAAAACCAATAACCTCATCTATTTAAAGAACGAGAAACAAGACACACTTATGAACCACATCCACAAACGACAGCTACTGCACATCAGGTTCCTGACTTAGCTAGACGAGTGCAAACAAATGCAGCGGAAGTCGAAAGCAACAAAGAATTAAAAATATGCAACAAAGTTATGTCTTTCTATATGTGTCGACAACTGATTGCTCCGCACATGGTGACTGCTAAACAAATACCTCATAGTTCTAATAACATAGATATCTAAAAGTAATTCCGCATACGAAAGGTACGTGTAATAGTTCTGTACGGATCAATATCAACCAAGTTTATCAAACGATCTGCAAAGGATAAATACAAGAAAGAAAATACAGATAACAGTGTCAAATTCTGTCGACAGAATAGATAAATACTAAATTCGCTAAATACAAAATTCGCGGGAAGGTTACAAGAACCCAATGTCAATTCAAGATTAATACACCAAACAATTAGCCTCTGTGGTAGCCCCGAAAGTACGCTGGAGATCTAGCTTTATTAAACAAAAGCATTGTATTAGCTTTTTTCATACCAATTCTGCATCAGGTTTAAAGAGGAACAAAGACTGTAGTAAGGTTAATATGATATGCCTTCTTACGTACGGTTACCATGTAAGCAATTTAGTGTGTTTTAGCATCAGTGTAAGTGTATATTTTCATAAAGGTATACTTCGAACTCATATTGTTCAGGTTATGAGTGAACCAGTTTTCACCAGATGTTAAGCAAACAACTATCAATCAATCTTATATAAATCTTGTATTCATCACGTTGCTTGCTTTAATTATTCCAGAACCTTCAATTATTTAGGACCCAGTTTGAATGTATGGGATATAGACATTTGCAGTCACCTGTGGTCGCATACGAGACGTTATATTTGATGCCTCCTCAGACCTGGAGAACAAGTACCCTTCTCTCTGCACATGAAAGAACACCTTGCAAAATCTCGGAGAGGTCCATATCTAGCTTTTTAAAATAACATTTCTTCACACATCCTTTTTAATGATAAATATTCCGCCTTCATTTCATTTTACCCGCCTTTTAGAACCTATGTATTAATAGGTTATTTGCATGAAATGTTTGCCACTGGGCATTTAACAACTGAAACATCTAAGATGAATTTCTACAGTAACATTGAAAAGTCGATGCTAACTTGTGTATTTATTTTATTTTTAGATGTGATTGAATTATTATTATTTTATTGACTTATTGATTCGTGTTTATTTTCATATTTTAATGTCTTTTTAATGTTATTAACCATATATTTGTAAAAACAATTAATTATTGTATAATGTGTATTGATTACAGTCCGAAAGTGTTCAGTTTCAAGTGACTAATTGATTTCATAAATGAAAGCAATTACATATTTTGATAATTAAACCGTGAAGTCAATGCTGTCAAGTTAATTGAATAACAAATAAAAAAAAGTATTAAGCTATTAAATTATGTTTCTGAATAGTACAACTAAGTTTGATTAAATTATCCCATTGGTTAAAACTAAAAAAGGTTCCTTAGAAGCCAAAATATATCTTTATTTTTTAAGTTTTTTATTCGTTTGACGATAAAGATAACAATTATATAGAATCCTTATTTGGTATAAATCTAATTTCAGAGAAAATGACGATCATTATAACAAGGATGAAATTACAAGCGTTATTTTATCCGATTAAAAGATTGTCTATAAATACGTATTTACAACAAGTTATTTGTTATTAATATGTGAATGTATCATGTTTATACAAAAACACCGATATGGATAACTAATATAAGATCATAAAATTTAAATGTTGAATTGTATTTCATATACGATTTATTTGTTAGAAATTGATTGAGCAACTGAACAATAAATTATTCATTTATTTATTGGTAGTCATGGAGTTATTGCATTAAGTCCCGAGGAGTCACGAATTCAGGTAAAAGTTTTATCTCGGCATAGACCGTTCACCTGTGTTAAACGTCTATTAGGTAGAAAGATCAATGGTTAAACAATTGGATTGATATATCAAAAATCATTTGTTCGATAAATTCGGAACTTAGTTCATAAGAAAAGATATATACTAGTTCAGAGAATCAAATGTTATGAAATAAGTTGTTTTTCAACAATTAACTAAGATTTATTAGTTTATAATGGAACATGAATGATCTGTGTGCACAAGAAACAGGATGTAAAATATTCAAGGAAACCTAAATGCATTGTCAGTATGGTCTTGGCACATTGTGAAGATTCCATATATAAAGAAAAAGATCTTGATGAAGATTTGGATTACGAAGACGAAGGTAGGTTTCAGCTTTTAAGTTATGAAAAGATTGTAAATCCATGTACATATTCATAGGACATATTATATCTTTAAATCCAGGTACACAATTTATGACGTGTTAATATTGTATTTAAAGTTCAATTAAGGATAGAGACTTTAACAAGGGATATCATATAAACATGATAAACAGCTGGACAAAATGTTGTATTATATTTTGAATGTCAATAGTTGTTTAAAAGTGGAAACAAACTCTATGGACATACATGAAGTCCAGAAAAGGAACTTTTCTTTTGCAAACAGGGCCCCTTATTCTCTTGTCAGTTAAAAGAAAGCAACACAATACTAACATTCAAGTTAATACAGTGAAATTTTAGAGACGTTATTACGTCAACTGTGAAGCAACCCTTGGTTTTAAGTGTTATACAGATACATTCCGATTGCAAAATATGCTTCCCTAAAATTTTTAGATAAAATAAAATTGAGAAAGGAAATGGTGAATGTGTCAAAGCGACAACAACCCGACCATAGAGCCAATTTTAATAACAGATTTTATATCAAAATACGAACGCATACTATTTATTTGTTTAAAGATCTAATCAATCAGTGAAGTTTGTATATTTAGACTTGAGGGGAAAGCTAACAGAAGGTTATATCGTAACTGTAACCACTGCCTACAAACAGAGCTAATCAAAGCAACATTGCTGAGAGGATCATGATGATAACACATTACAGCCTCAAAACCATGCCATCGTAATTGAAGGCGATAATAAGTGAAGATGAAGATATACCAGTACACATGTTGATCTGGTGCAATCAGATAATGATTGCTTTTCCTATCTATTTTAAACCACTTAATAACATAGTTGAATTAGTAAATAATAATATAAAAGAGAAAAACAATGTTAAGTTGTTTTTTAAATTTTTTCTTTACTTAAGCCATTGCTCTGTCGTGTACCGTTTCTTTTTCCTACCGAGGTGGTTTTAACTAACTGTAAAAAAATATGAAGGGCTATGAACATTTTCTATGCTGAGCGAGGAAGTACATAAACGCTGCGTATTTTCTGTTAGGATACAAGTATAATTTTAAAATCATACTTAAATGATAAAGTATTTACGACGTAGTTTTAAAAAACGCTTAACCATTTAAAAAGAGATACATTAGGTTCAGAAAATAAGTATATTTATATGTATGGTTTTCAGTCGAGGTAATACACCGTACGAATTATTGATAGCCCATATTTGAACAATACTGTGACGTATTAGCTCTTTACAGATAAGCATACTATTGTAATTCCAGTATTGCGTATGTTTATTCAGACGTTTCACTTAGGATTTAACTTTCCATATCACTATTTAAACAAATGTTTTGTTTAGATTTGTTTGCTATTAGTGTCAGTATCAGACATTAATACGTCTATTTTAAAATAAATACCCGTCTTCGATTTCAAACTATATAGATTTATCATGGTTTTAAACAAGTCTTTTAAAGCCTTATTGACTAATATATCTATTCAATGTATTATTCATTGATATTTTCATATATGTTTCATTTTGATTGAACCATTGTTGGAACAATGGAATAGAGACAAACATACTAAATAATTAAAACAAAGGTGCACGTGGTTTGGAGAGATAATAATCCAAAGAAAATAATAATAAAAATAGAAACTTGAAAGATGGTATACAATACAAAGCACCTGCCACAAGGAGATTAAAGATAAATATAAGGTTCACTGTTACTAACTAAGAGAACCAACTGTTTCGTTATAACTGTAATATTTACAATGTGAACATATTTTTAAAGATGTTTTTCCTTTCCTAAAGCAGGTAAAAATGGTTATTCTCTGTAAAACTGTTACAATTGTTGACATATACAACAACAAGACTGTAAAGAACTTGTTTCTTCATTTGAGAGAAATCAGGAAGTAAGGTATCTAGTGCTTCGGACGTACTCATTTGCCAATATCCTAAGTTCCGAACTATATATAGTATACGTTGATACGTTAATGTGGAAGTGGGTATCTGTTTGCTTCATTAATCAATTTACTGGCATATTGGTGTGTGTTTGCTTATATGCATAGGATAGAGATATAGCCGAGGGAGGGGGAATTCTCTCTAAGCATGTTTAACCTAGCCGAATATTTTGCGCCTGTTTCAAGACAGGAGTCGCTGGTCTATGTTAGTCTTATATGTTTTTAAATTTAGTTCATTTATATGTTTAGGAGTTTAATATGACTTCCATTTTCACGAAATTAGTACCAATTTTTGTTTAGTGACCAGCTGAAGTTTGCCTCTGGGTTCGGGATTTGTCGCTGTGTTGAAGACCCATTTGTGGACTTCGATTGAATTTTTTACCTTTTTGGTCGAGTTGTTGTATCTTTGACACATTCCCCATTTTCATTCTCTATTTAAAATACTCATTGTATCACGAGATTATTGTGTTCATATCGTTTCACTGTTTCAGTCTTTCATCTCTTTGTCTATCTTTCCCCATAACGCTGCATGTGTTCAAATGATTAAACAGTTTGAAAGCTAATACAAATTTGACTTTTTTTCCCGATCAGCCCACCTTCTGTTACTTTCATTAGATGAATTCGTACCAGTATAATGTTATGTGTACTATAAATCGCCCAGAGTAAGGAAAAGTAGCATACAAAATAATATTTTTCACAAAACATAACTTTCTTAAAAACAAGAGTGACGAACATTTCAGTGCTATTTAAAAAAAAATGTAGATGAAGCGGTAAGAATGAGATTACACATTCTAGCAAGGTACTTAAAACAGTTTAAAACATTGTTGAATTGTCGATACCATGCAGGTACCTCAATAGTACGATATTGAAACTGCAATATCTGATTGCATTTTATGCAAACCATTTAGATTGTTTCAGAGATAATAAAGTAATTAATTGGAAACTGTTTTGTCACAAATTATTACTAAATGTAGGATATGTATTTCATTTGACATAACTGGAGCAACGTATTGTTTATATATTACATCTCGATTTGTAATCCCGAGAGAAATATATGTACTATGCTCAATAGAAAATAAACTCATCATAGATACCAGGACTAAATTTTGTATATACGCCAGACGCGCGTTTCGTCTACATAAGACATCAGTGACGCTCGAATTCCAAAAAAGTTTAAAAGGCCAAAATAAAGTACGAAGTTGAAGAGCATTGAGGACCAACATTCCTAAAACTTTTGCCAAATACAGCTAAGGTCATTTATGCCTGAGGTAGAAAAGCCTTAGTTTTTCAAAAATTCTAAATTTCATCAACAGTTAATTATACAGACCAGTCTTGTAATGGTACAGAATAAAAACCCATGCGTTAATTTCAAAACCGTCAACAATTTGTTATAAGCAGCACACTGTATAGATTTAGTTTGTAGATTTTGAACATGCTCTCAATTAATATAATTCAAATTTTAGTGATGTATGGATTCAAATATTCTTACTTTCTTTTAGGACCATCACTTTTTATCTCCATGTGTAGTTTAATTTAAATATTTTGTTCATATAACTTGTTTTCTAAATTTTGCTTTCAAATTATTCAGATGGAAACGAGCTGTTTTTTGTTTATGTATCAAAAGTCGTCAATTAGATTTTTTTCATAATAAAGTTTTTTCGGTCTTGTTACAGATGACGAGCCTATGGGACTATGTTGTATGTCCGGCTGTCTGACAGGATGTTCGTTAGGACTACTGTTTATAGTAGTGCTTCCAGCTGGTACGTAAAATAAGCATAATAAAAAGTATAAACATTTAAATGCAGTTCACGTATTTTTAAACAATTTAAATAGAAGGACATGTGGACCAACGTCAATAGTACAGAAACCTAAATAAATAACAAGTTAACCAAACAGGATATTCAGAGGTCAAGATATGGTCTCAACAACAGACACACATTTGTAATGTAACTAAAGGAGATGTGATATAAACATTAATGTGACATCAACCGAACAACAATGAGTATCC
Organism: Mytilus trossulus; assembly: GCF_036588685.1. Taxonomy (NCBI): domain Eukaryota; kingdom Metazoa; phylum Mollusca; class Bivalvia; order Mytilida; family Mytilidae; genus Mytilus; species Mytilus trossulus. The sequence continues at coordinate 83,206,987 of NC_086373.1, forward strand.
TTTAATCACATTATGGTCTATAGTCAATACAGAGGATTTGAGACAGTTTAAAAAAGAAGACCAAATAATTCAATATATCCAAACTTCACATATTTGTAAGCACAATCGAGAAGGGAAAATATAAATTGTTATGAAATTATATTAACAATACCCGAGATCGATGAAAGCATTTTGATTTCTAGTGGTATATATATACAATTTCAATGGCGATATGATCAAAATAAAAAGGTTGTCAATTCCTGCCTGCTTGCAACAAATAATGTATGTATATATAGGTAAAGTTATTTTTAACAGATGTTATGTACTTTAAAGGTGCTGAACCAAAAACGTCCATTTGATTTGTTAGGCCAAATGTGAAATTATTGGTCCAAAAGGAAAACAGGAAACATAATTGTATTTGATTGTGAAATAAGAAACCAAGATGCATGAAATTAAAAAAAAACACATTCATCAATATACATATTTTGAAACTTTGTGATCGATGTTTGAAAGATAATTAGTTGATACATATATTCATGATATTGTTACTATAATTGATTTAATTTGTAGGTATACTGTTGTCGTTATACTCAATAAATAACAAGGACTATGGGGTACTATCAGCTGGTATAATACTGATTCTAGTACCAATGATATCTATACCAGTATTAATAGTGTTATATTATAATAGAAGGCGACTGCGAAAAATACGACGGTTTCGAAAGACTAGAATTGATTTGGTACCTGGTGTAAAAATGGTTGAAAACAACGAAACAGTCAATCACAGCCAAGTTATTTCAGCAATAGAGACGAAAACGAGATTTTAGGTCAACATAAAGGATGTTCAGAAAACTTGCTTTAAAAAATTAGTTGCAAACCTCAGGGAGAAAGAATTGGCGTGTTTCGTCACGAGTAATTGTGTATGTTCTAAACATAAACAAGCATTGCAATATAATTCAATATATCTTTTCTGAAAGTACCACACATGTATTTCGAGTAACATTTTTTTATCACTGTACTTTTTGAGTTTTATTTATATCTTTTTATTCTTTTTTGGGGGTTATGTTGCTTACATTTATTTTTCAAGATTTATTTTAAATTTCACATATTATGATCAAAATTGACTCCACATTATTTTGTTAACTTCTTGTTGTTTTTGAAGAGTCGCCATGCTGTTATATTTTGAAATACTATTTGGCACTATACTTGTCTACTAAAAATAATTCATTTTTACTTATTTTCATATGATATTTTATGTAGAGAATTGTTTTTTTTTCCCTTCTTGATATAAAAATATCCATTGAAATCCAAAATGAAACGATGTAGTGTTAAAAACTTCATTGTTACATGTATAATGTATTTACAATATATAACATATGTCAACGGTACTAAGTACGTTAAATTAAGATTAATAGCTTCAAGCACCAAGGTAAATTTAACTGAAATAGATTATTTTTATGCAAAACACGTTTAAAAGGTGAACGTCTCAAAACTTCAGTTTAAAGATAAGCTGCGCGATAAATAAAACATATTTCCCATAAGTGATGATGCTAATTCTTGTCAGAAGCAGAATGCACAGTCAGTTGTGTTTCTGGAGATCCCACATTGGAAGGAAGATTGCACAGAATTATTCTCCCTTTAAGAGGATGTCAGAAACAGAATACGCGGTTGTGTTTCTGGATATTCCATATTGGAAGGAAGATTGCACAGAATTATTCTACTTACAAGAGGATGTCAGAAACAGAATGCGCGGTTGTGTTTCTGGATATTCCATATTGGAAGGAAGATTGCACAGAATTATTCTACTTATAAGAGGATGTCAGAAACAGAATACGCGGTTGTGTTTCTGGATATTTCATATTGGAAGGAAGATTGCACAGAATTATTCTACTTATAAGAGGATGTCAGAAACAGAATGCGCGGTTGAGTTTCTGGATATTCCATATTGGAAGGAAGATTGCACAGAATTATTCTACTTATAAGAGATGCATGATTGTCTACTTCTTATCAGTGATTATATCTTTTCTTTCAAATAAGCGAGTTATCTGCATGGTAATTGATCGTCCTGAAATCTTGCTAGTGATAATACGACAACAATACAATTGCTCTGAAGTTCGTCTATAGACGATAGTTTCATGATAATTGTAAGAAACACAGATCGATCAGCCAATATAGTTATCACCTTGATATTCAAAAATTTTACATTCTTTTTGTTATTCTCATCGATTTTCCCGATTTTATTATTTGTTGAGAATGGTAAATGTCAACCAATTTTAACGAATTAAAGCATGTCGTATATTTGTATGATAGTTGTCCTTATCTTGCTTAGAGGATCTTCGATCTACTGTGCAGCATATTAAGCCATCGTTTTGCAGACAATTGACTAGAATCTGGAGTCACACTTAACAATTGTTGGCCTACATAAAGTATTTTTATATGAAATTAAATACTTTATAAAACATGTCATATTTTTACATATATATTCATGATTAAGTTTTGATGTTGACTTGTTTACTTTATTTATGATAAATGACATGTGTATGTATATAAAGAAAATTATAATATAATTATGTTAATTTGTTAAAAACAAATGTTTAAAATGTAAGCTACACAGTTTTTCTCAGAAATCAAACGGTTTATTGTAAGCAAGTTTTCTCCTTTGGTCTGATTTTTACCAAATTGTACGACTTCAATTGGGGGAAGATACTGATCGATTGCTGTTTAACGTCCAGCGGCAAATAAAATGCATATTAAGGGCGAGAACATGTTAATGCAATATGGTGGATATTTATTAGGAGCAGTTGTATTACACAACTAACACAAGAGTGATTTTAAAGAAACTAACTGTAAAACTCAGGTCACTACATTACGCTAGAAGTATGATATTTTTCGGTCCTCGTTCTTTAGCTTGTTCAGAGTCGAACCCTTTTAAATATTACTTATATTATTTTGTATATGTTGTGTACAAGTTGTAATGTTGTACAAATTATAATTTGTACAGATTACAAATCATAATTTGTACAGATTACAAATTATAATTTGTACAGATTTTTTGTAAGTTTATAAGCCAAGTGTCAAATCATGACATACAAAGGCCCCCATTTAAGAGTTTACACCCTCTTGGTAATGTTATTTGTGACCATAATTGTTAAATATGAATGCATAAATCACAATAACATTTATGTTTTACATTCTTTTAAAAGCATATAAAATAAGACTTCTGTTATGCATACAAAACATTTTACCGCTCTTCAACTGTGTTATTGTTGTATATGAAGGTCAACTTTCTTTATTCTGACAATAAGTTATTTGTTTTTACTTGGACTTAATTATAAACTTAATCATCTTTCTAAGTCAGATATTGCAGTAATTTATAGAAAATGAGGTCATTCAGTGTATATATTTTCTTTCATACGTGACAAATTTAAAAATATTATTTAAGAGCAATCATTGATCAAATAATTATTGACAAATTAAAAAATATATATAAAATCATTAAAACAAAATACTAAAGTTCAATGATATTCGTGACTTCATGTGTCTTATGTTACTCGGTGCACTATTTAAATGGGCCATCATATGTCCATGACATCTTGTATATTAATTTACAAACAGTTATGCAATAACGTTGAGTGTAGATTAATTGTATGCAACTTTTCATCCACGAAATTTTCGATCGGAACTCGTATTTGAACAATTAAATTCTGCGATGTCAAGATGACGATTTTCTCTCGACAGCAATCTAAATTAACTTTTAAACGCACATTTTGCATTATCGAGCTCCAAGGAATACATTGTATTTGAAATTCTTTGAGAGTAGTTTTTTCACCGATCATATTGGTAGTATAAAGAATAATTTAAAAGCTTTTTTTCTATAGCATTTCCTTCATGAAAAAGGGAAAAGCTTTTTCAATTCAGATTATGTAAAATCATCTAGTAGTTGGCTTTCTCCATTGGATATGTAAATATGCATGAATGCCTACTGTACGGAATGACACTTCAAATTCCAGTACAAATAATTCAAAAGGTATGAAAATTAACACAAGATTCAAATTAGTGGTTTCTTCCCTAATTATACAATTGTATACCGTGCAATACTAGTCAATAGTTTTTCCATGTTTTAAAGTGAACAAGTTGGTATTGATTTGTTATGAGAGCAGCTGGTCTGCTATTTGTTTATTAAAGATATAAATATTATGGATTGTTGTTTAAGTGATCAATTCTGTATTTGTTATATACTCATTAGACTGTGTTCGGGATGTGTGAACAATTTCTTATTTTTAGTTGATGTGTTAAATATTCTGACAATCAAAACGTCTTTGGAATAATTCCGAAGAAAAAACTTCATGTTGTCTATACACCTTAGAAAAAAGCATTTTAAATCTATTTATCATATGGGAAACTTATTTCACATAAATTTTCAATAATTTGTATTAATGCGTGTACGAGACATGAATGCATTTTGATCTGAAAGTTACATTGAATATGTTTATAAGTGATTTATTGAATGGTGCCAATGGATGAACATTTTTTTTTTACTTTGATTGTTCTCCTTCACAATGCAAATCTGATTATATAAATGTATATATAAATCTTAGTGAGAAACCATGTGTGTTTGGTTTTACTGATAATCAAATGATTTCAATATCTCAACTAAGTGATTTTTTTGTGAGTTGTAAACTTTGGTAAAAAAGAATACTGTTTTTACCAATTTGTACTTTTAGTTACATGTATGATTGTGTTATTCTTGTCTAAAAAAAATTTTCTACACGTAAAATATTAGGCAATTAAACATGTACAGCAGGATGCACCTTGTCGCTCGCTTGTTGTAATATACAGATTTCGTCAATTAATGCGCTGCACAATAAAAAAAAGTATGACGCATTTCATCTGGTAAACAATTAATAAATGTTAAAGAGGGGGGGAATTAAGAAGTTAAACTAACGAATAACTATAAAATTATGGTAACTAATGCATTGTCTGATTTAATTCTGATATTAAAATATTAAACATATTAAATAACATATTATCTAATGTTTGGCAATGCTATACTTTAGAGTGATTCAAAAAATACATTTTGAACTATTTTGTTTTGATGAAACAAGAATTTATTTTGATGTGATGTGCAAAAAGAAAAAAGAAAAAAAAAAGAAAAATGATATGGCCTTCCTCCTTTAAATGACATTCAATTTACACAGTATTTCAATTAAGGTTCCTTCTACGAATCTCTTTGATTCAAGTACTTTTGTTTTCTTTCAAAAAGGGTAAAAAGCACAAATAATTAATGGGATGATGCAATCTTTACTCATTGTTTTGCAAGTATGAATGTATGACTGATTGTAATTTGCGTGGGTTACTGCAATGTTTACTCCGTCTCGTTGTTTTTCACGTGGAAGTATGAATGTGTGGTTGATTAAGTTTGAAGCGCATGCTGCAAACTTAACTCTTTTCACAAGGACGTATATGGGTTTTATGGATGATTGTTATTAGCAATGGTATGCTGCAGTGTATACTTGTTGTGTTGCACGTGAAAGTATGAATGTTTGGCTGATTTTTATGTGCGTGAGATTCTGCACTCTTTATTCTTTGTTTTGCACATGACAGTATGAATGTTCGGTTGATTTCTAATTTACGTGTGATGTTGCAATCTTTACTCGGGTTTTTCTAATGAGGAAGTATGATGGTTATGATAATTGTAATTTGCGACGGATGCTGCAAACTTTATTTGTTTTGCAAGTGGAAGTATGAATGAATGTTTGGTTGATTTTAGTTTGCGTGAGATGCAATAAGGAAGCATGATGTATGGTCGATTGTAATTTGCATATATTTTCCTTGTTACATGCCTGCCAAGTTATTGTTATGTGGACGCTGAATTGTAGATTATATATGTCCATCCTGTTTAAAGCATGTTTGAATTTATTGATGAATAAAGTTATTCAAATTTGACAATACTTTTGTTATGCATATTAATTAAGTTGTTAGAAGATAAGAAGCGATGATATTTATCACAGTGATCGATATGTATTCCATCTAAATAAATCACAGAGTTAACGTGTACCTAAAATATTATTCAATCTCATCAATAAAAATAAAAACATTTACCAAATATTACTTTATACAAACAAATGTTACTTTTTGTACCTGTCAGCCTACACTAGATTTCAAACAATATTTTGTGTCATAAAACTATCTTATTTAAACAGACAACAAACACTTTCCATGTTTTCATGTTTTTGTGCACATGCACGTATTTATGGATATCAGACATTTACATAGATGCTATGTGTTAGGAAAAAACTACGCTCTCTGCAATTGAAGAAACCTTACAATATTTCTGTATTCGAGTGTTGAAGGTATATAACGGCCAAGCAAAATATTAGACCTTTTAAAGCATGCTTGCGTTGTCAAGTTGCAGTTTAATTTTTGACTAGTTAAACGAATTCATCCACTTCTAATTGATTTATTATATATTGTAATCGTCGTGTAGTATTTGCCGATGGACGTTAAATAACCGACAACTAATTAGTTAACTCTTAACTTAAATCTGCCACATATTTAGCTGTATGTCGTAAATGCATAAGGAGACTAGGTTTCATGTCAGAAATAGTCAGTTGTTGTCAGTCTCTGTTTTGTATGCTTATTGTTCATTAAGAAGATTATGTTGCTGGATTTATGCATTTGTTTTTATAGTTGAGTTCGAGTTTTCCTTTTGGTGTAATGTGCATTTCGTTATATTCAAAGCATTGCCATTGCTAAAAGCAATTTTTTACCATTAGAATTTTGTGGATTTTTTTTTTTATCAAACACAATTTTTGGACAAGTACTCTTTAATTTATGTTTTAGGGCCGTGCAATATCAGTTTCGAGGTTTTTTTTAATCGACTCTCGTAATTAATGCAGAATATAACAATGAGTGAACAATTCGGTTATTATTCAAGTTGTACATTATATTTTAATCGACATGACCTTTAAAACGAACACTTCAACGACACATTTTTGCTGTAGGACAAATCTTGTCAACAAAGCCCTATCTAATTATAATGATAATTGATAACATTATTTACAAAGAAAAAGGTGATGAAAATTAAAAAGGAAAACAAGCGTGTAGAAAAAAAATATTTAGCCACGATGGATCCGATGGATAGCCATGCAAATTTATTCTCAACTACTTTAACCTTATTTATCTGAAGAGTTGTGCAAAAGTTAATAATATTTTTAAAGTCTTTTGCATTAAGCAATATTTGTTCCAAATAACAAGAATTGATATTAAGAGATTTGTCAGCTCTTTGATCACAAATGGTAAATTAAATAAACGAACTATTTTGACAGACGGAATTTGAACTGAAAGAAACCACAAAAATTCGCAAAAGTGTAAATTTCAGTCCTCCTATGAAGTGAAACCTTTTCAAGGATTCACAAAGAACCCAACGATATCGCAATCAAAGCTGATGACAATCATCATCTCCATTAAGTTTTTTTTTAGCTTTTTTATTTGGTTTTTCCTTAAATATGTTAAAGGCATAAACAAAATAAGAACTAACTTCAAGATACAAAACACTGATATCAAATGATTCATAAGACCTTTTGAAGATACTGAATTAAAAGGACCAAAAATTGACCTGATCATATCTTCTCCATAGACATATCTTTACAGTGCTGTAAGGCATACTAAACATTTGGAAAGTTTGGTTGTTATGTTTAATCATTTGGTTGTAGTGTGTATTTTGCGTAAAAATTGGTCTCTTACGCTTATGGGCTCATTTCTAATATGCGATAAGCGTAAATGATGGTAGTTTTATCACAATGCAATGAAGCAGCAGTTGCTAAAAATAACAGCTGATGCGGTAAATTCGTTTATTTTGCTTGATATTATCTGTACAAATATTCATACTGCGGTATCCTTCTATAAACTATGTTTTTTTAGTTTTCCTTTGACGAAACATAATGTATTAGACAAACTAAAGATAGTCCAAGATATGTGTGAAAGTAAACGAAACGTCTGCGTAATGGAAAAGAAAGAATATTGTGTATTCATTTCATGACAAAATACCCACATGCACATGAAAAAACGAATACGTATCAAAGAAAAAGTTCCTATATATAGCTGTTTTTTTGGAAAAAATTTAAAGATGGGCCAGGATATGAGTGATCGTACACGAAACGTGTACGTAATAGAAGAGAAAGATAATACATATATTCAATTCATGACAAAATACCCACATGCACATGAGAAAAAAAAATAAAGGCAAAGGACCAGTGTTTATATACAACTGTAGCTGTTCTTCATCTTAAAGTCACAGTGAGGTCTAATGACAGCTGTTCTTCATCTTAAAGTCACAGTGAGGTCTAATGACAGCTGTTCTTCATCTTAAAGTCACAGTGAGGTCTAATGACAGCTGTTCTTTATCTCAAAGTCACAGTGAGGTCTAATGACAGCTGTTCTTCATCTCAAAGTCACAGTGAGGTCTAATGACAGCTGTTCTTCATCTCAAAGTCACAGTGATGTCTAATGACAGCCTGTTCCTCATCTTAAAGTCACAGTGATGTCTAATGACAGCCTGTTCCTCATCTTAAAGTCACAGTGAGGTCTAATGACAGCCTGTTTGAATCTTTGATTAAGTCACAGTGATGTCTAATGACAGCCTGCTTGAATCTTTGATTAAGTCACAGTGAGGTCTAATGACAGCCTGTTCTTCATCTCAAAGTCACAGTGATGTCTAATGACAGCCTGCTTGAATCTTTGATTAAGTCACAGTGAGGTCTAATGACAGCCTGTTTGAATCTTAAAGTCACAGTGATGTCTAATGACAGCCTGCTTGAATCTTTGATTAAGTCACAGTGAGGTCTAATGACAGCCTGTTCTTCATCTCAAAGTCACAGTGATGTCTAATGACAGCCTGCTTGAATCTTTGATTAAGTCACAGTGAGGTCTAATGACAGCCTGTTTGAATCTTAAAGTCACAGTGATGTCTAATGACAGCCTGCTTGAATCTTTGATTAAGTCACAGTGAGGTCTAATGACAGCCTGTTCTTCATCTCAAAGTCACAGTGATGTCTAATGACAGCCTGCTTGAATCTTTGATTAAGTCACAGTGAGGTCTAATGACAGCCTGTTTGAATCTTAAAGTCACAGTGATGTCTAATGACAGCCTGCTTGAATCTTTGATTAAGTCACAGTGAGGTCTAATGACAGCCCGCTTGAATCTTTGATTAAGTCACAGTGAGGTCTAATGACAGCCTGCTTGAATCTTTGATTAAGTCACAGTGAGGTCTAATGACAGCCTGTTTGAATCTTAAAGTCACAGTGATGTCTAATGACAGCCTGCTTGAATCTTTGATTAAGTCACAGTGAGGTCTAATGACAGCCCGCTTGAATCTTTGATTAAGTCACAGTGAGGTCTAATGACAGCCTGCTTGAATCTTTGATTAAGTCACAGTGAGGTCTAATGACAGCCTGTTTGAATCTTTGATTAATAAATGATAGATATAGCTGAGATATTTAAATCGGTATTATCCTTTCTTGTTACAACCTTGGACGCAGTTGCTCGTTTTATAGACAGGGGTAGAATGCTTTAAAACTTAAAGTCAATGTTCAGTAGAAAAGACTGGATTCATTTGAAAATTACTTTTATGATAAGAAATTAAATTCTTTAAAATCGAAAAAAAACCCAACATTAATCATTATGTTCTACACGTAAATGTAAGAACGCCAATATTTACACTTATTCTTTTATTTTTGGATATCAATATTTAGATCCCTACACACCTTTAACCTCCATTTTTATTATGCAGAATAAACTACCGTTAGAGTTTTCAAAACAGTAAAATATGTCTTTCTAAAGAACATTATGTCAAATTTAACAAGTATTTGTCAATAAAAAAACAGAGACGTGGTATGGAATCAACCCATTTACCTTATGCGCTAACTGTGTAATTGAAACCGTTTTGTTAAATGGTAGTAAAAAGTCTTTTTGGAGATGTCCTCGACATGTGTTTTTCCCACATGACATGTATGATGTACATGACTTAACAATACAATGAAGTTATATGATGGATTAAGTACTGACTGTAAACAATTCAAATGTCACTCGGATGTCAAAGACAACGGTTTTTTGATATATTATGTTGTCTTATCCAAGCATGTATTGGTATGTTTTAAATACATTCAAGTTTTTTAGGTGTACATTATTGTTTCAATTTCGAGGTACATTGAATGGGCATTTAAAAAAAGGCATACGACAGATAAGGGACAAGACAAAATCTGATGTGAAAGAAAGACGAAAAAATAACAGACAATAAAAACAGTTTTTGATCAATTTTTGATTGCCTCAAGATTATGAACAAATAACAGTACATATATGGAAAAGGGGCATAGTGCAGGAGTATGTATTTGTTTTCAATATAGTAATTGAATTACTAGTTGAACAACGCGAGTGTATTCTATTTCGAATCCTGCTTTCTATGATTTCTCGCCAAGGCTTGACTTGATTTCATAATGGAAACTGTCCGTTTAGTAGTATCTGTTTTGGGATTAATTATGATTTATTGTGACCATGTTCTGTAATTTTTTTTATTGATGTATTATATTGGGCTGATAAAACTATCTGCTCTATAACTATCGTTCGGCTTAGAACACGATTTGCTAAGTATGATTTTTTACTTATGAACATAAAACCGTTCTTACCACTGATGTTAGACTGGTAATCCCGAGGTTATCTCAGTGCTCCGGTGCTAATATGATTAATAACAAAATTTTCATTCTCTGTTGATGAATTACAAAATTATTAACTAAGGTTCAAAATGCCCCAGGCAAAGTTGCCTACATTTATTTCTGTCCCTTTTTGTTTCAAAGCTCTTCATGGTCTTTTATTTTGTTTGGGTTTTAGCTTTTCTGATGAATGTAAAACAGAAATGAGATTCGGACGCACACACTTCAAAAAGAAAGTTAATTCCATTTGCACTCTAAGCCTTGCTTGTGACATAGATATAAGAACAAAATACGTTTTACTTTGGTTTGCTGTTTAAATCTGAATCAAACGATATGGGTTGTATACGCCAATTATACAACAAACACACGACAGAAATACATATCCTGGATCTTGCATCAACGTGAATATCATTGAGAAATGACACAGGACAATCACTAACGAGGTGTCTGACATCTGACGGACAGACATTTTCTTATATGGCGTTGATTGTTAAGCTAAAATTTGGAGAAGAAAACCCAAATTCTTATTTAATCAACTAGAGGAATAAATGTGCATAAAAGAAAACCCTACAGCTACTAGATATAGTATCACGGTTATATTTCATAGCAAATATCCTTCTACCATCCATGTTCCATCAAATAAATAATGTGTTTGTTCTATATGATCGTATATATTGTTACTAGATTTATTTTGAAAAGACAGATATCGCAATTTGTTCATGTTCTCAACAAATCTGCTCCATCGAGAACGGCTAAATATAGGCCTTTCAAAATGGCCTGAGGTAAAACGATTAAGGTCAAAGCCGTCTCTGGGCGACTCTGCACGGAAATTATAGCATGAATCATGTTTTTTTAATGTTAGTTTTGTAAACTGAAAATTAATACAAAATTTTTGTATTATCAATCATGGTCAAAAACCGGCGTTTGCTACAAACCTTGCCGCACACTGTATAGCCAAATGTGAAGCTGCTAAAACTTGCCAATACGAAGTTTGATTGTTCCATGATAAGTCCGGATGAAATTAAATTAATTAAATATCAATCTTACCGTTAGGTGTTTTCATATCACTACCATCTTCATTAACATAAGATAAAGTTCTCAGATTTCCTCTCAAATTATGTCACAGACGTCTTATCGTGTACTAACTTTAACACTATCCCGTCCTATCAGATGTAAGAACATAAGATTGATGCACCTTTTACATTTGCCCTCAGGCAATGCGACAAGATTGTGTCAAATTCATATTGTCTTTATTATTGTTTATTAATTTCTTTTTTTGACAGAATAATTTGGACAAACTTGTCTTAAAAAAGGAAAGAAGTTAATTTTATCTACAAATGGAATTATTTTGGCTTTTGATATACTTTTTGTTGTTGCTCATTTGCATTTTAGGACTTGTGTCGTATTGCGATTCAAGTCCGTGAATTAATGACGGATATTAGTCATATTACAAACACATGTAACAATATTTCAAAGTTTCTTTTAACTGTTTAAGTTGTAAAACAAGACTTAGATTTTATAATGTATTGCCTAATACTAAAAAGTTAATATTAAGTTGTTGATTTGAAGACCAGCGGTGAATATTTCATTCATATCCAAGATGTAAATGTTAACAATTAAAACAATACAAATGTCCTTGCTACTTGATAAGAAAATTGTAAAGAGATTGGACACATACGGACAGTTGATGGAAGATGGGTTAATTTTGATCGAGTAATATAGCATTTAACAGACACCAAAGAGGGTTTTTCATTTTATAAAAAAAGGATCTCAAGGCAGTTGGTGTTGGATAATGGAACAGTTTTACATCGTGATAACCCAATCTAATAGAAAAAGAAAATGGTGCATGATTGCCAATGAGACAACTCTTCACATGAATCTATATAGCTAAATGACACAGATATTTTAAAACAACTATAGGTCACCGTACGGCATTCAACTATTAGCAAAGCCCATACCGCAAAGTCGGCTATAAAAGGCTAGATAAAATGCATGATATCGATTTAGAAAACTGTTCCTGACAGGCTTCCAGAAGACATACATCGATGAGTCTGCGATTCATCTACCAACAAAACAGCGACATGGTTAGCGCCATTGGGCAATACGACTATTTTGGAATTGAATTTGGGATAATTAAATAGATTTTTTTTCTGAATCTGCTAGTATTCTCATATTTAATGGCAGTGTGTATTTCCAAATGATTTGATGTATGTGCATTTTCCTTGATGTCTGATGGGTCTTCATTGCAGCGAGAAACTCCCGCACCGGGAGGCGTCCTTCACCTAATCATTAAATATTTATACTAGTTCAGTTATAATGGACGTCATACTAAACTCCGAAATATACACAAGAAACTAAAATTAAAAATCGTACAAGACTAACAAATGACCGAGGCTTCTGACTTGGGACAGGCGCTAAATTGCGACAGGGTTAAAACTTCTTTTTTTTTTAGATCGCAACCCTCCACTATACATGAAGCCAATGTTGATAAACAAACGCATAACAATACGCACAGTAAAACTCCGAGTCCGATTTCAGAATATGAAACAAAAGAAAATAGTATCTTTCACGCGTTATTGCTTTCACAAAACTATTTCTTCAATAGTATTTTTTTTCAATTAAACTGTGACAAAACGCCATTTTGCCATATCAATATTTTTGCGACCTTGTTTCAATTATTGTTTAGCTCACCTGACCTAAAAGGGTCAAGTGAGACTTTTCTCATCACTTTGCGTCCGTCGTCATCCGTCGTTAACTTTTACAAAAATCTTCTTCTCCGAAACTTCTGGACCAGTTCTTGCCAAACTTGGCATCTAGTTTTTAAAATGTGTCCGACGACCCCACCAACCAACCAAGACGGCCGCCATGACTAAATATAGAATTAGGGGTAAAATGTAGATTTTGACTTATATCTCTGAAATCAAAGCGTATAGAGCAAATCTGACGGGATAAAATTGTTTATCAGGTCAAGATCTTTCTGTCCTGAAATTTTCAGACAAATCCGACAATTGGTTGTTGGGTTGCTGCTCCTGGATTAGTAATTTAATGGAGATTTTGCAGTTTTTGGTAATAATCTTGAATATCATTATGGATAGAGATAAACTGTAATCAGCAGTAATTTTCAGCAAAGTCAGATCGAATGATATGTCAGCATGACTAAAATGGTCAATTGACCTCATAAGGAGTTATTGCCTTTAAAAGTCAAATTAACAATTTTTCGTAAATTTTTGTAATCTTTTACGATAGTCTTCTCTAAAACAACTGAGACAAATTTGAGCAAACTTGGTCACACTTAGTATTAGGGTATCTAGTTTAAAAATGTATTGGTCGACACTGCTTGCCAACCAACATTACAGACATGGCTAAAAATAGAACATAGGGAGAAAATGATGTTTTCACTTATATTTCTGAAACTAAAGCAATTGATAACGGTTGCATTATTCCATGCATTAATTGTAAATAAAAATATCAGTTGAGCGACACCGGCTCCTTGGAGCCTCTAGTTTACATTTGGCACATGATTTAACTAGATTATCAAAATTAATGAACGATTGGTCCACATTTGTTTCCATAGCAAAAAAGGTTCGTTCAACATTTGCCAACTTTTCAAGATTTAGCTTCGAAATTGTATGAAAAATGTTTGCATGTCATAACATTTTTTGTAGTAAAGATTCACCATTAATTAGAAGCCAAGAAAAATATAACACAAAGTTTAAAAGTAGCGTTTAAGTATACTAAAAACTACTTTTTTAATAACATGTACTGAGGAAAATGAAGGTAATTTGACATGTTTCTGATCTCTTACTGTAGACAAAATGTGTGGTTTTTTTTCCTCAAAAACTGTGAACTTATTGTGAACTTGTATATTACTTAATTTTCTGTATTTCGTATGTAGTATAAACACTGTGATATATTATTTGTTAAGAATATCTCATATTGTGGAAAGTACAATCATCATATCTGACCTTTCCAGAACTGACAATTTCTGAAGGGATCCCACATAGGCACGTACATACATGTTATAACTTATATACATTAAAATAACTATATTGCGACTCATTCTTCCTTGACATATTATAATTCAAGATATATATTAAGTTGACCTTTGGAATAAACCCTCTAGCTCTGTCAAAAAATACAACATGCCCATATATTATTAAAGAATCGATACATCAACTTTAAAATGATGTAGAAAGTAAATAAGATTTGGATAACTATCTCAAGACTTAGCAACATGTCAACAAGTGAACACATCTTGTACATCAGAAATTTACAAATAATTTTTTCAATTTTATTTTTTAGATCATCCTCAGTATGTTATTTCATATGATGATCACAATTTTTTGTAAAGTATTTAAAAATGTATTATATTTTCTTTTTTCAAATTTCAGATTTAACGTCACATAATTTGGCAAGTATAATCTTTTAATTCCACAGGATTAATTCTAAATGCTTATTTCATCTGTTAACTATTATTAATTGTTACTATACCACCTATTGTGCTATGTTTGTTAGAAAAAAAATAAAATGCTAACAAAGGTTAAAGGCACCATGAGAAACATGCAGGTTCTGTTAGTTCGACGTACTGTATAGTGGGTTGTGTTCTCGGTTGTAAAATTTCGCGATTTTCCTTGAAAAAGGTATACAAAATATTTTGGCAGTTATTATTTTGGCGGGTTCAAAACTTTCACAATACCTTTGCATGTACACTTTTAAATTGGCGGAATTTATTTTGGCGATTTTGTTCTATCCACGAATATAATCGAAAGTTTAACCGGCTATACGATATCTCTTAGTAATCACTCCCAGTTTTTGGTAGGGTCGTGTTACTCTATCTTTAATTTTCTATGTTGTGTTTTGGGTACTATTGGTCTTTTACTATTGTAGCCATGGCATTGTTAGTTTAGTTTTGACTTATGAGATTACACCTTGGTATATTTCGCATGTCATTTGGTGAAAGTATTGAAAGTATGGTAACAGCGAAATTATGAGAGTTTGCTGATGAAAGAAAGGGATCTCAAGGCAGATTTCAACATTGTTTATAGGGAACACTTTCCGCCATACTTGTAGAGCCATGTTGCCTCGGATATTGACAAATTGAATATAGCCAACAATACCAAGAAGTTGCCTCCATTCTAATCGGACGTGGCAGTGTATGTATACATCCCACACAACCAAAAGGAATCCCTATTTTGTCAAGGATTCACTTCCGGTAAGAAGGTACAAACATGACAATATTTCTATTTCCGAGTCACCCTTTAAGACTTATGTTGTTTTGTTCCCGTTACCCATTTTGTTGGTGAAAAGTAATTAACAAAAATACTGAACTTAGAGGAAAATCAATTCGCAAAGTCCATAATCACATTGAGACATTTCCGAATTAAATCTCGTAAAACAAAAGACCTTTATTATACACTCTCACCCATCAAATACTAATCATCTCAACATTCAAACAAAATTTTGATTTTGATCATACTACCCAGTTTCTGGTAGAAAGACTGAACATGGGAGAGTGGGTTGTAATTTTCCTCTTTTTAAAAGTCTAGTAGGACTTAATGCATTTGATGTATAATTTTGTTTCGTATGAAAGCCAATACTATTATTTTTTTAATGGAATTTGGCTAGAGCATCTGATTATCATGTTGAATGGTATATTATGTATTTCGATATATTTCTGTATAACCAAAATTATCTTTATTACAGGTAGTTATAGAAACCTGAAGGTCAGTTAATTAATTTGATGCTAATCTCCTACTGACAGGAAAAGTTTGTTTTTTTGAATACTGTAAACTTATTATGGATTGATATATTACTGAAACCTCCTGTATTTTCATATATAGCATATATACTCTGATAATTAAAGGCAACCATATATACTTTGATAATGTAAGGCAGCAGTAGTATACCGAACTGTTCGAAATCCATAAATCGTTTGAGGATAAAACAAATCCGGGTAACAAACTGAAACTGAAGAAAACATATCAAATATAAGAAGAGAACAACGACACAACAGAAACACAACACTAAATGCAACACAAACAGCAACCAACTATAAAATAACAATGACCACCTCCCTGACTTGGTACAGGACATTTTAAGAAAAAAATGATGGATTGAACCTGGTTTTGTAGCTAGCAAAACCTCCCGCTTTTATAGAAATGTTAAATAAAACATTAAAATGACAACATTGCATGACAGGACTACAATACCTATAAATGAGAAACCATACAAGACAGAGAACATGCTATAATAATAGCTATCAAAAGGAACCAAGCTTTTAATTTAATACGCCATACGTGTTTTTCGTCTACAAAAGACTGATAAGTGACGCTCATATAAAAAAAAGTTCGAAAGCCAAAACAAGTACAAAGTTAAAGAACATCGAGGACCAAAAGTATCAAAAAAATGTATCAAATACATTTAGGTTATTTGCCTGGGATAATGAAATTCTTAGTATTTAGAATAATTCATACTTTTGCAAACAGTAAATTTATAAAAAATGACTATATAATAGATATACATAAGCACCGACGTGGTGACTAACTACAGAATTAAAAAAAAACGAATAAGTAAAACAACCTAAATCAGCACATTATTAAGACACAGCCGAACAACGTATTATATGTAAGCCGAAGAGATCAACGCACATATTATAAACTGATATTATTTGTTGCGAATATCTCTTATTCTGGAAGGTACAATCTTCTGTAATCATATCTGACCTTTTCAGATCTGAAAATTTCTGAAGGTGTCTGACATATGCAGGTTCATACATACTATATAAATTAAAATAACTATATTGCGAATCATTAGTCATTTGCATATTGAAATTCAAGATAGGATTTAGTTGACCTGTGCAGCACTTTATTGAGAAGAAATAAACGTAATATGTGTACCATTTTTTTCTTAATTATTGTCAATTTCAACAAAGTGTTTAATATGTTTCTAATATGTAGAAATCGAAAATAAAAGAAATACCCTCTAGCTCTGTAACACATAGTAAAAAGCCAGCATTCATATATAAGTATTATTACAAAAAACGATGAAGCATCGTTAACATTTACTATAGAAAGTGAATCATATTTTGATTACTATCTAGCCTAAGGCTCAGCAACATGTCATCAAGTGAACACATCTTGTTCATGAAGAAATGTTCAAATACATGGGTTTTTCCTTCTTTTTTTTTATCATCCTAAGTATTGTACATGTATTTCATATTTAGAACAATAAAAGTGTTCTTTTGTATTATATGTGTCTATTTTTTTAATTTCTTATTTACCAACACACAATTTTGCAAGTATATTAAATGTTATTCAGGTCTCAAGGTATAAATATGACATTACCGGCTAATAGTTTATATCACCTGAGCCGAACCCTGTCTGAGACCTGATACCTGAGACTATAGGATTTTCTTGTATCGGACATAGCTTACCTTAGCCGTATTTGGCACA
Organism: Mytilus trossulus; assembly: GCF_036588685.1. Lineage (NCBI taxonomy): Eukaryota > Metazoa > Mollusca > Bivalvia > Mytilida > Mytilidae > Mytilus > Mytilus trossulus. Next base: position 83,225,124 of record NC_086373.1, read on the forward strand.
ATTTTTTGAAATTTTGGATCCTCAATGCTCTTCAACTTTTTTCTTGTTTGGCTTTATAAATAGTTTGATATGAGCGTCACTGATGAGTCTTATGTAGCCGAAACGCGCGTCTGGCGTACTAAATTTTATAATCCTGGTACCTTTGATAACAATTTACACCAATGGGTCGATGCCACTGCTGGTGGACGTTTTGTCCCCGAGGGTATCACCAGCCCAGTCGTCAACACTTCGGTGTTGACATGAATTTCAATAATGTGGTCATTTTTATAAATTTCCTGTTTACAAAAATTTGAATTTTTCGAAAAACTAAGGATTTTCTTGTATCAGACATAGCTTACCTTAGCCGTATTTGACACAATTTTTTAGAATTTTTTATCCTCAATGCTCTTCAATTTTTTTCTTGTTTGGCTTTATAAATAGTTTGATATGAGCGTCACTGATGAGTCTTATGTAGACGAAACGCGCGTCTGGCGTACTAAATTTTATAATCCTGGTACCTTTGATAAAAATTTACACATATATTACGGATTACCCCTGACTTAATGTTATTTTCCAGTGCAGGTATTTGTTCACAATGCAGTAGAATCATATTCAAAACAATGTGGTCCTGGCCATTGATTGACGACCTAAATTATCCCATTGACTGGGTCAGATTATGTGAACGTTTGTCTGTAACGACCATTGCTCACTACTTTCTGATTATAGATTTTAAAATGTGGCGTCACCAAAGGTTCTTAACGCCTTTAATAATAACATAATTCGAAAAATTATTCAAGAATAACCTTTATGTTTTGATTTATATTATTGATATAAATCAACACATCGTATTATTCCGGATTCGTTTTTCGAATTGCTTTATTTAGGTGTTGAGAACCTTTGGTGACCCCACAGATTCAGTGTCTTTAACAAGTACATAGTGAGCAGTGATTGTTACCGACAAACGTTCACCTAATCTGTCCCAGTCAATGGGATAATTTAGGTCGTCAATCAATGGCCAGGACCACACTGTTTTGAATATGATTCTATGTATATTCATTACATGTTTGGTTTATTTTTAAATATTTTGAGAAATCCATTTAAATGCAACTTTTTTATCTTGACAATTTTTTTCCGTTGTGAAATAGTTTCAATAAAGTTTTAAGATATCAGATTTTGTGTTTGTATGTGTGGGTGGTTTTGTTTTTTACAACACATATATTGAAAAATCCAACCTGATATGTTCGGCATACGCGAAGGATTTTCTAATTTGCTGTGAACAAAGTTTTATCGTGTATGCAATAATTTATAATAAAACTTTTAATATTACATTTAAGTATAAAAAGAGTGTAAGTTGCGTTATTTGGATTTAAAATGTATTATTGACTGAAGCAGTGAAGCACGTCATTATTTTCTCTCTGCGTCGTATATACCCTGGCAGTTTCCTGAATATATTCTGAAACTCTATGTTTTTATCCAATCAGAAACCTCGACACATTTGTAATCCGTCATATAAAATGCTATTGTTTTGTTTAATTCTATAAGCGATAGTTGAAATGCACGAAACAAACTGACTGTATTTAACATGCAAGCTATTGTTATAGCAACATTTATTGTTTTGTTTGTTGGGAAAGGGTTTTCAAATGTTAACAAACTAGGTTGAATGGGGTTCGTATTCCTCAGTCTTTAGTTTGCTATGTTATGTTTTGTGTTTTTTGTTTAGTGTATCCTTTATTTTTTTCCTTTGCATTGTCAGTTTATTTTCGAACTATGAGTTTAGATATACCTTTGGTATTTGGTGGCTGCCACTGCTGGTGGAGATTTATTTCCCCGAGGGTATCACCAGTCCAGTAGTCAGCACTTGTGTGTTGACAAGAGTTATCATTGATATGTTCATAATAATAAATTTACTTTATTTGGCCTTTTAAACATTTTTGATTCTAGCGTCACTGATGAGTCTTTTGTAGAAGAAACGCGCGTCTGGCGAAAATATTAAATTGTATTCCTAGTTTATTTGCCTATCTTCTGGGAAATATCTTGATTCAAATCTTTCGACTGGTAACGTTGATGATTTAAAGTTTACTTATGAAGGATGACAAAACTATTCTATCAAAGATCGTCTTAATTGAAAATCCATGATCTGTCAGTAGACATTAAAAAAAACTAACAACAATAAGAAGAAAAAAAGCAATCATAAGCAATGAAAAGAAACAACGCCCAATAGATTGTATTATTCTCCTCCTGTAATTCATATACGTATAGATCCGTATAGGGTGAAGCATGTCACAGGATATTATACTTGTAACACATCTGTTAATTTACCTCCTAAACTTATACTAGTATTAAGTTTTGTATTGCTTACGCTTAAATCAACAGAGATGAAAAACACATGAAAATTCGACACCATTTACGGTTATTAATTTCTATAAAAAATATATTCTTTTTAATTAACAGTATTTTGTGAACCTTTCTGTTGTTACTTATTACTGTTTCTGTCAAGGTTTCCATATGGTAAGCTCCTTTACTAAACTGGTCGATAAAAAGCATAACTCGTAAATGATGTCAAATGTCATTCATATTGACATTTTGTAAATAAAGCATTGGTGATCATTCCTGCTATTTGCATGTTCTCTCTATCTATGATTATATAGATATAGGAAGATGTGGTGTGAGTGCCAATGAGACAACTCTCCACCCAAATAACAATTTAAAAATTAAACCATTATAGGTTAAAGTACGACCTTCAACACGGAGCCTTGGCTCACACCGAACAACAAGCTATAAAGGGCCCCAAAATTACTAGTGTAAAACCATTCAAACGGGAAAACCAACGGTCTAATCTATATAAACAAAACGAGAAACGAGAAACACGTATATATTACATAAACAAACGACAACTACTGTACATCAGATTACCATATATAGGCGAGAATAGTATTATTAACGCACTATCTTTTATAAGGAGACAATTGACGATTCAGTGTTGACGCAATTGTGTAGACATTGTATCGTAATGGGTCATTCCAGTTAATTTCTGACAGGTGGGGATGGATGGGGAGAATTTTTTTAAACGTACCAGAAAAAACATCATGAAAAATTAACTATCTGATCTAAAAATTACAAAAAATGTAAGACCTATCAGACGTAGAGATTCTGATCGTATTGGTTGGATGGGCTTTTATGGGGAAAATTGACCTATCTATTTACTGCAGCAAGACCCTCAGAAGTTTAATGTGTATAATTGTACGTGTCAGATGAAAAAAAAATAAAGTTACACACCTAACATGAATAGATTTTACACCCCTCAGAAAGGACCATCAATCCCCCTTTAACAGACATTAAGGTCAAGTTACAGTAAATGGGCTATGTCTTAGATTTCAATAAAATTTGGCATACAACTCTGGATCAATGAACTTCAACTGAAAATCGAAATAACAATGCATTCATCTCAATTATCATTTGAAATATTACTGATTGAATTCTTACAAAATGGTTGAACATGTGTATAGAAAGCACATAAAATCGGCGAAAACCCAACTAAAATTTGTCTTAAAATCGCCAAATCTCTTATTCTACTCCATAGATTTTTCTTAAAAAACTATATGTTGTTGATACATAACTTTCCGTTATAATGATGCAAAATAAAGATAGGGTCACCGACTTCATTTTTACGGTATACATCATTCAAAGTTGCGTTCTTTGTGAAAAAATTCAACGAAACGTAACGCGTTGCAGGCCGTAAAACGTTGATTTTTGACGTTTTTTACTACCAATAAGGTAACAAATTGATTATTATACAAAAAACGAAGTCGGTGACCCTATGATTATTTTATATCATTTAAACAGAAATTTATGTGTCAACAATATATAGTTTTTTAAGAAAAATCTATGGAGTAGACTTAGAGATTTGACGATTTAAATACAAATTTAAGACGGGTTTTCGCCGATTTTATGTGCTTTCTATACAAATATTCACCCATATTAAAAGAGATCAATCTGCAATTTTTCATATCATAAAAGAGATAAATGTATTATTTTTTCGATTTTCAGTGTAGTTCAACGAGCCAAGGCTGTATGCATCTTTTTAGCAAAATCTTCGACATAGCCCATTTACTGTTCCTTGACCTTAAATGTATCTGTATCTATTATAATTACCAAGCATTAGGCAAAAAGACATAAAGGGCAATTGCCAGGTTACTTTTGATGCTGCTGTTATGGTTTCGGTTGTGTTATATCTTATCGTTTGTATTTGATATCCTGTTGTGTCCGTCGTTGATGGATTGTATCCGTTATTGTTCTGCAGTTTGCATATTGCTATAGCTATTGTATAATTTGTTCGTACGTTTCTCTGTGATGAATGTCCTTGTGTGTGTTTGTTTTGTATTTCTGTCACGTAGTGTTGCCATATTAAGCGATATTTTTAAACATTGTCATAAAGTGGGATGTTTGGCTTGCCAATAACACAGGTTTAACCTTCTTTTTGTCCTCAAATGTCCTATACCAAGTAAGGATAATGGCATTTGCTATCAAATAAATCGTTTCTAGTATGTATGTTGGCGTGTGTTTTTGTTTCAAATCAGTGTTCTTGTTGTTTCTTTGTTTTCCTCTTATTTGGCTTGAAGATTATTAGTCACATAGTGTCCTACTGACCTAATACGGTATATATGGGATTATATGGAATTCACTGACCCCATATATACCGTATTACGTCACTAGCACACTATGTAACGAATTTATATTACCGACTATCTTAACGTTTAAAAAATTAGACTTGTGATCTATCAAAATAAGCAAGTCAGTCTTCAATACTGTTAGCATTAAGAAACTACTTCCATTGATCCTACAAGAATAACCAACGATAATAACTTGTTAGGTTTGAATGTGTTTAATGAATTTATATCAATCTTAATCATCAATTTCTTTGTCTGTTGAAACCTTTAAGATTTTTCTCAGTTCCTTTTTGTTTTTATTAAGGGACGTAACACCACTACTAACCGTGTATGAAATAAGTCCCGCCTCCCTACTACCTAATATAAAATATACCCGATCTTCATGTGGACGTTTTTAACCAATCACATTCCTAGAAATGTATAGGAGGTATTATCTATTGAGCGTAATTAAACGACTTCTTGTACGTTTCGTACCAAATTAGCTAAGGCGTCTAGTTAGATTGGGGGAAATTAAATTTCTGTATGTGCTAAATGTCGACAACACCCTATCTGTGCATCGATAAACATAACGTCGGAGTAAAACTTACTGGCAATGTATTTGCAAACAAATACGGACATTATTTGATCAATTTGACTCTCGTTAAAGAAAGATTAATTTTAAATAGCAATGGTAGGTTAGAACATACATGTTATTCGGATAATGAAACAGTGAATTTGTCAAATCACTGCATATGAAAAATTATGGAATTGGTAAAATCACTTAAAGTTTTTTTTTTTTTTTTTTTTTTTAAATCAATGAACTTATTCGATACTTTGTTACACCAGTAAAATTATTGCAAATGGTTTTGAAAAATCATTCTAGATGTGTAACATAAATATATTTTTTTAATACATGTATATAAACAATTATTTTTTGATATTTTAATATGAGCGTCTCTGATGAGTCTTATGTAGACAAAACGCGCGTCTGGCGTACTAAATTATAATCCTGGTACCTTTAACTATTTTAACTATTTTGACAGACATTACCATTATATCTATTTGACAGTGACCATGAGCGAGCGAAGAATCTTCCAATTGTAAAAATGATCCACAAAATATATGAGTCAACCTGGAAGAAATATTCAATTAACCTTGATAGAAATTTTTTTTACATATTTTTTTATAATATTATTAAAGTTAGAGAGAAAGTGTAATATGCATAATGTTCATGATCAACGAAATAAAATCTAATAATGAAAAAACATGGCTGAAATAATCAAATATAGGATTATCAAAATTGAGAATGGAAATGGGGAATGTGTCAAAGAGACAACAACCCGACCAAATAAAAAAAACAACAGCAGAAGGTCACCAACAGGTCTTCAATGTAGCGAGAAATTCCCCCACCCGGAGGCGTCATTATGCTAGCCCCTAAACAAATATATACTAGTTCAGTGATAATGAACGCCATACTAATTTCAAAATTGTACACAAGAAAGTAAAATTAAAATAATACAAGACTAACAAAGGCCAGAGGCTCCTGACTTGGGACAGGCGCAAAAATGCGGCGGGGAAAAACATGTTTGTGAGATCTCAACCCTCCTCCTATACCTCTAACCAATGTAGAAAAGTAAACGCATAACAATACGCACATTAAAATTCAGTTCAAGAAAAGTCCGAGTCTGATGTCAGAAGATGTAACCAAAGAAAATATAAAAAATGACAATAATACATAAATAACAACAGACTACTAGCAGTTAGCTGACATGCCAGCTCCAGACTTCAATTAAACTGACTGAAAGATTATGATTTCATCAAATGAACATCAGGCACAATCCTTCCCGTCAGGGGTTTAGTATCATACCATCATAACATATATGAGAAGAACATAACCCGTGTCATGCCAACAACTGTTTTTAGAATAAATGTGTTTAGTTCCGACGCAAAGACCTTATCAGTGACTCAATATTAACGCCAAAATATGCAATCTTTAATGACTTGACAACAGTATCGTAATTATATCCCTTCTTAATAAGTCTATTCTATTATTGCATTTAAAACTTTGTAAGAAAACACGATAGAAGAGGGGCGAAAGATACCTGAGGCACAGACAAACTCGTAGATCGAAAATAAACTGACAACACCATGGCTAAAATATAAAAAGACAAACAGAAAAATAATCGTACACAAGGCAAAACATATAAAACTAAAGACTGAGCAACACGAACCCCACCACATACTGGGACTGACCTCATGTGCTCCGGAAGGGTATACAGATCCTGCTCCACATGTGGAACCCGTCGTGTTGCTCATGTCATTACAAACCCGGTACATAAACTAATTCTGTAGGTCACATTCGTGAAAAGGGAAGAGGTTTGTAGTTACGACATACCGGTATCCGATATTTACGAAGGAATGATTTCAACTTCACCATTTCGAACTCTTGGTTTAATAGCTTTCTTGTGAGCAGTAACCCCATATCAAAGAAATGATAATAGGAAATACAGGACCGGGAATATCGTATCAATTTAGAGATATAATATGTGTGCAGGCGCTGCTGGAATATTACTACATAGAAATGGAAAGTTTAAAATTGGAAAGCTACAATTATCTCTTTGCAGTAATTGTTGTTTTCAGCCGACCCTAATTGTCAAAATCTAGATGTAAGTCAAGATATGATGCAGCCTTATCTGTATAGTTTATATCCTTTATCTCGAAAAGATAGATGCGTTTTACATTGTCACCAAATTTTGAATCATTTAGATGATGAGAGAACATCATCGATATAGCCGAAAGTAAAGATAAAAGATATTGCTAACTTCTTAGTTTTCTTCCTAAGAAGTTCCTGTATGAAATAAATCCAGTCATAATAAAGGAATAAGTCGGCAAGAAGAGGGACAACGTTGGTTCCCATTGGAATGCTGACAGTCTTAAAAACACTTTAAATAGCAAGATGTGCAGCCCAATAATATCTTCAAAAAACGAAATGGCTAAAATATTCAACATAGTTCTTATAAATATTCCATATCAACTTCACAAATAATATCAAATGGTCTTGGGGTATAGATTCTGGGTACTAACGTTGTTTATCATCTTTATAACGTGTTAAATTATTCTTTTATTTGGCCTTATGAATATTTCTTTTACTTTTTAGATCCATTTGACGTGACTTTGTACTTTAATTAAGGGAGCAGGTTTAGTAAGACCCCTTTTTGGCCCCAAAATATAGCAGTTTTACAAAATTATGAACATGTAATCTTTAAGCTATTTATTGGAAGAAAGAATGCTTCTGATGCATAAATATGGGGCTGTTTTTTGACAATACAATGCACATATATCGGGTACGAGCATCGTACGAGTCGTGCTAGATTACTGAAATCTTCACAATTTTAGCATGTAAGTTAAATTTTAGAGGGTTTCCGTCTTAAATGAAAGTGGACGCATTCGTATTCATTCATAATATTGAATAATAATGAAAGTTGTATTTGATGATAATACATAATATATATGAAGGTTAAAGATGAACACGGATGTGGCCACTTTAATTTTTAACAAAAAACATTTGAAAAGTGACGTTTTTTGGCATATTTGATAGATTTGTCATATTTATGCTTGAATCAGAGCGTTTTTAATGACTTAAGGTGGTACCCAACACTTTCACTAAAATAGATTTGGCTCGTTTAATTTTTCAGAAAAAATTTTCAAAGTATTTACTTTGACCCTTCAACAAAACTATTAAAATTTCAAAAATTTTGACCAACCGTTTTGTCAGAAAAATAACACTGGTTATGGTGTAACACCACTAATTCAGGCCCGGCCAGAAAGCACACACAAAAAACTAGTACATATTAAACACAAAATAGTTCCTACGCATGAGTGTAACTTTCAAAATATGTAGAATATTTAGGTATTTTTGGTATCAAATGAAAGCTGAAGGACTGTTGATCATTGTAGATCACTTTTGGACTTTTAATTTTGAATATAAAAAACTGCACCAAATTTTAAAAAGAGGGTTCATTTTGTCTGTTTGTCAGATCTGAAGTACCTGTTTTGGTACATCTGAAGTTCTGGGAACCAGTTCTTTCTTATATGCCATTAAAGGTATGTTTATTTTTCCAGTACAAAACACCATTAAGTGTTGCTTTGAAATGCAATGATTGCCACTTTATTTGAACTTAACACAAAAGAGGTGTGCCTGCTTGAAACGGAGGAACTTAACATAGAAAGCAATGGGACAATGAATTAGTGGTGTACTTCCTTATATAGCAGTTTGACAAACTACAATTTTTTTTATCATTGAGAAGCTTAAATATTCCTTTTACAACACACCGTAATTAAAACGTTTAGCTGACTTTACAGAGTTATATCCCTGTAGTTTTAGGTACCACCTTAATCAGTTAAAATCGTTCACATCAACCAATCGAATTGAAATAGACACTAAAGTGTTTAAAAAGTGTCTAAAATCTTCCGTTTGATGAACTTGAAAATTGAGGCCAAAATCGGCCTCTACCGGACATACTCCTTTATACATCCCGTCATTGTATTAATGTTCCAGGATAATTTTTGTATAATTGTCTTTCATTTTTGATTATGTGCTTATGTGATTTTTTCATATGCCTTTTTGTGTATCTTTGATTCATGTAGCTCTGTACGAATACATCTCGTCTTTGTGTTATTTTACTATAATTGGAAGTTTTTGTATTCTTGTCTTTCAGTTTTGCTATGGTGCTTCTTTGTTACACATTTGTTTGTTTTTATAGTGATTAAGTTTGTAACACAATGTTGACTGTTGTACCCTATGTTTGACATTTTTAACTATTATGATTGTTTACCGAGTTCAAACAGTGTTGTAAATATAATGGCATTTGATGCGACTGTCATACAAGAGATAACTATATAGGTTTCTCTAGCTATACGATCAGGTTTGATCAAACATTTTCTTCATAAGAAAATGCCTTTTCGAAGTCAAGAATATGACAGTTGCTATCCATTTGTTTGATGTGTTTGAGCTTTTGATTTTGGTTTCTGCTTAGGGACTTTTCTAGGAGTACGGTATTTTATCCATTTTACTTTTTGATAACACAGGAGAACTAAATATAGTGTTGTCTGGATATTCTTACTGACTTAATAGGAAGGCAAATAAGGTTAGTGTTTTTTTAATTAAACCAAAAGCAAAAATGTGTTTCGTTTAATCAGTTTAACTAAACGATATTGACGGGGAAAATGATATCAGGCAATGCCGTATGAATAAATACAATGTTTAGGACAAATGCTGGACCACTATTCATTTTTAACTTTGGGATACCAGTGTGTGTAAATAAAGAAACAAAAGGCAATTGCGGCTAAGAATTTTCACAAATAACTGGTTTGATTGACATCGATGTAGCCGTTTTAGACCATGACAAGGAAAATATGCATTTCAAATATCATAGATACACTTATAAAGTTGTTATATTTGTAAACATGAATAGAGAAACAATTCAATTACATTATAAAGGAAAACACAATTTAAGAATTTAATGTTTGTTCTGTATGCTAGTAAGCACGGATTATTAAAATAGTGCAATTTAAGATTACAGAGAAAATCAAAGTGAGTTTGAAAGCGGTCTTACAACAACAAGCTGTCCTCCATGAAAGACTATTTCACACCAATAACACGGTGCATTGTCGTCCATATAACCAATGACCTGTTCAAACTGTCGGCATTGCCTTTCCCCTTCAATAACATTATGGGGGTTCTTGATTGTGTCAATGATACAATCAATAAAAATCATAGGAGACACAAATCGTGGAGCAGATCGAGTTGCTTCAAAAATATATCTTGAAATATTTCTTCTCAATGATCTTCTTAAATTGTCGTCGAACCTTTCAAGTGATATTCTTTCTGGTTTTACCTTTTCATCAACAAAGTTTGAAAAATGTGCATAGGCAGAAGTTTTAATTGCCAAAAAACTTCTCGATATCCAATACATCGTCTCTTTTCTTACAGAGTCAGAGTTAAGAGGTCGCTTATACCATCGTGAAGAATGTCTTTCATATTGATCTCCTCGAAAAACATCGTTCACGCTCGACCTTGGTATATGGTTTCCATACAAGTTTGAATTAGGTTGACAATTTGGCAAATTCACTCTCTGTCTTCTGCATGCAGGGAAATGTGAATATTGACATCTTTGTTGTTCTGGAAATCTTTTGTTGTGAATATTGTGAATATCCGGTTTTCTGAAAGCATGTTTGTTACGACGGTTCCGACTGTTCCTACCTCTGCTTACTGCATAATCATTTGATCTTTTTTCGGGATCATTTAACCAAACATTGCCATAGAAATAAATATCAGAAGCATCAATTTCCTTAACGGGGTAGTCTTTTTCATCATTATCATCTTTCGAATATTGTACAGATTCTACGGTTTTTGAAAGATCAATTGAATTTACTCCATTATTGTGATTCCTTCTGTTTTTTATTTTGTCATTCGAATTGCATTCTTTCTCGTCGTCTTCCCCAATACTATCTTCAAAACACAGTTTTTCAATAATATCATCGAAAGATTTAGAAACATCTTTAAAATGATCTTGTAAACTGGCATGTTTGGTTGTTTTATCAAAACACTTTCTGTTTATGTTAATATCATTATTTTGTTGCATCTTTAAAGTACATCTTTTCTCTCCCATTGCAGATGTTGTATTTGAACTTTTCTTTAAACTAATATCATCCTTTAATTTAATAACACGTGTGTCACATTTGTCACTGTCTACGATGTTAAAGTCAGTTTGAAAATTTAAAACTAATTTTGGAGCATACGTTCCTTCATTAAAGCGTCTAATTTTGTTTCCTGCGCTTAGTGACTCTTCTACCAGACAGTGCTTCGAAACCTTGTTGATTACTTCTTTTGCATCACATTGTATGAGAGGTTTATTGAATTTGATTTCACTGTTGTAAACCATTTCGCCCTGTTGTCCGTATATAGTTTTAATATCATTATGTTTTAATATTTCATGAATGACATTTTGAATTTCAGGATTTTTTGTATCCGGCAACGATTGACACTCAATGTTATCGACATTTTCATCTATATTGCATTCTATGGTAGATGACGCTTCAGGATAAAAATCAGAACGTCGTCCGTAACAGCAATTCTCGACTGGAAAAGAAAATGTCAGTTTTGAAATAATTGAATCGATGCATTAGGAAGTTGTATGTTTAGTTTGATAGTGCAATTAATAATTTATAGGAAAGATGATGTTGATAAATTGAACCAACCTAGTCATCAAATACAGTTACGTCATTTCTATTCCCAAAGAATAAATCATGACACCACATCTTTGTATTGTACCATTCGTCGATTATAGAGCTTTTGATTATATCTAATGATTAACATATGTTTTTAAAAAAGGGTGAACAATCGTTTACTTCGCCGATTTGCTTTTGCGCCGATCTGCATTGCACTAGCACCGATTTTTCTTTCATTTGCGTCGATTTGGTACAAGTAATTTACAGGTGAATGTTGAGTTTTATTTCCATTTTCCGTTAGCCAGTTGGAATACGCCCGTTTACTTAATCAACCATTTTACCCTTCCGGAGCACCTGAGAATACCCCTAGTTTTTGGTGGGGTTTGTGTTGCTTATTCTTTAGATTTCTGTGCTGTGTTGTTTGTCTGTTTGTCTTTTTTCAATTCTTAGCCATGGCGCTGTCAGTTTATTTTCGATATATGAATTTGACTGTCCCTCTGGTATCTTTCGTCCCGCTTTTAAAGGGATTTAGGAACCATTTTGAAATTTGATAATTTCCTTTTGTATACTGAACACTATAAATAGAAATGAGAAGATATGGCACGAGTGCCAATGAGACAACTCTCCATACAAGGCACAATTGAAAAAAGTAATCAATTATTAGTCTAAGTACCGTCTTCAACACGGATAAAAGAAACGTGTTTCGGTTATGTGTATAGTTGGGTTGCTGCCTCATTGACCATATAGTCGATATTTCTTTTTAGTCATTAAACCAATAAAATAAAAACGAAAAGGTAAAGATGTAGACAAATGATGTCCTTTGAAAATTACATGGTCTTGCATAAATGACACTATACCCGTGGACAAATAAAAAGTATTAAAATGAAACGAGGTAGGACCAATTTTCCAATAATTTATTTCACACATGGGCCATCTTGAACAAAACATGAATCACTGACTATAGCCAAAAGTGCATTTTTTTTTAGTCCTTCTTTACTTGAAAAATTATTTTACTTACTAACCGTTCATGTTTTCCCCTTTGAATTATTACTTTCCTAAACGAAACTTGGACATTGTCTATTTATATGCGATCTACTCAAAATCAAATATAGGTTAGAAATCGGAGACATATTCAAATCTAGAATAAATTAAGTAAGCGTTATAAACTGTTGTCTAGTTTTGTTATTTCAGTATTTCTTTTTTTAACTTTTTTAGTAGATGATGAATATGTTCATTTTTTTACATAAATAAGGCCGTTAGTTTTCTCGCTTGAATTGTTTTACATTGTCTTATCGGGGCCTTTTATAGCTGACTATATGCGGTATGGGCTTTGCTCATTGTTGAAGGCCGTACGATGACCTATAATTGTTAATGTTTGTGTCATTTTGGTCTTTTGTGGATAGTTGTCTCATTAGCAATCATACCACATCTTCTTTTTTTATATGAGAAGACAAAGACAGATATGCATAAAAAAAATTACATAGAACCTTTTCAAATTTACATTTTTTTTCCTTTTTGAGGCAATATGAATGTGTTAATCTGATGAACAGAAAGTTTGTGTTAATAGCTTTCGTTTAAGATACATTACGGCCATTTTATTGTCATCATATCATCTAAAACCGTACTAATGGTTTGACTGATGTAACTTTTGTTGTTTCCAATGACAGATATGACAATGTGGATAGATCTGCCTAATGAAGACAAAAAACGTACCAACAATGGACCAATGTCTTTTCACAGAAATTACAAATAACAGTTTTATTCTACTCAGTAAGAAATCTACAACTTCATTGATATTATGAAAAAAGTTTATATAAAAAAGAAGATGTGGTATGATTGCCAATGAGACAACTATCCACAAAAGACCAAAATGACACAAACATTAACAATTATAGGTCACCGTACGGCCTTCAACAATGAGCAAAGCCCATACCGCATATAGTCAACTATAAAAGGCCCCGATAAGACAATGTAAAACAATTCAGACGAGGAAACTAACGGCCTAATTTATGTAAAAAAAATTAACGAAAAACAAATATGTAACACATAAACAAACGACAACCACTGAATTACAGGCTCCTGACTTGGGACAGGCACATACATTAATAAAGTGGCGGGGTTAAACATGTTAGCGGGATCCCAACCCTCCCCCTAGGTGACCATTTACATTAATATTCGCGGTAGCGATAAACAAGCTCTTGAAGAGAGCACAAACGAAAGATATTCAGTCTGCCATTCAACAATTTTTCAAATTTCAAACTGGGGTTTCCCGCAAAAGTTATCTGAAATTGCTAGGGTACAAATACCACATTTCTGGTCAATTTGTTAAAGGATATAAAAGTTTAACTTGCAAATGTTCATATTGTTTAAACGTGTTACATGTAAATAGCACAAACAAACATTTTTTCATTGCACAAGATCATGTTTTTCTCTGACTGTCTTTATGAGGCCTTTACACTGTATCTATTCGATGCTAGTAGTGTACTGATTGATATGTAAGTCTTAGATAAAAGAAAATATATTAGGTGTTAGTTGTTATTGTCTTTAAACTACCTTTTATTTACTGCGAGTACTTTCAGATCTGTTGTTCAGGGGAGCTCTTCAGGAATTGTGTTTGCTTACAAAGACACGAATACAAACTATTCAGGGAGCTTATTCACAAAGCATCCGTTATGTAATATATAATTGTTTCCATGGAGATGACCTTGCACCCTCACTCATTGTTCATTGAAATTGAATATAGGCTTATAAATCTATGAAGGACCCCAAAAAGACTAGCGTAAAACCACTCAAACAGGAAAACCAACGGTCTTATATATTTATACGAGAAACGAGAAACAGTATTATTTAACGATTACAAAAAGCGAGACAACTCTATGTCAACATTTTTTTACTAATGTTTATCGATGATTTTTTTTTTATTTTGAATCGGTTGCAGGTTTGATGAGGTTCAAATTGAGATCGTTTGTCAAACTCTGCAAAAAATATACTCAGTCGTATTATTTCGAATTTCTCACTATAAATAATATTTATGATATACTTTTTAATCAAAAGCTACAAATATAATAATTTGAATCGAAACTGCAAAAAACTAAAATTTCGTATAGCTGTGTAAAAATTGTGCAAGATCCTGAGAAGTAGCAGGAAGATTGATTGATTACATCATTGATTGATTGATTGCTAACGCCGCATTAGCACAAAAAGGTAATTTGGCGGAGGGTATTGTAGCAGGAAGCAAGGTTACTTAGAACACTTTGTAATAACACTAATTATGAGAGTTCCAATTAATACCCGTATGTTCACATATCAACAATCCAGTAAGAGGGAGAAATGTTACATATAACCCTGCGTAATACCAATTACAGCTCCAACAACTTGACTTAGCTGAACTTTAATTTGCGTACCAAATGTGTACAGTTCTAATAACTCAATGTAATCTGTATCAACAATCCAGAAGCCGGATGAAAGGATTGCTGACATACATTTCGTTGAGTATTTAGAACTGTACACGTGTGGTTATCACGCAAATTACAGTTCAGATATATTGTATTAGGGGTGACATACTATTTTTTTAGACCAGTAATGTACAAGCTTCTTGGTAGGGACATATACACAATATTGTGGATTTAAAATTTTGTTTGCGCCAATCTCTCTTCCTTTTTCCAAATCTAGGGACAGTGGTGTAATAGTATTACTATAAGTCCAGAAAGCTAGTTAAAATACAATTACAACTAATAAATAAATTGCATTCGCCTACAGTATGACACATCTTACGAATATATTGTGAAAATGTTATATGCAAACTGAGACCATTACCGTGTGCAATGTCAAAATATTCGTGCAACGTATCGACATAATTATAAGTTTGAATAGTAACTGTATATTAGATTAAGGATGTTGGCTTGTCATGTTTTTTTATTTTTTGTCAGATTTTCGAAATCTTGCCCATGAACCTCCGTTTTTCTTTTGATAAATCTTTAACAAGTATAACTATAAGCCATTTGTAAAAGTTTTATTAAATTTTATTTATTCTTTAATAGTTTTTGAGACCTTTAACTGGTCAATGAAAGAGCTACGAAAAGTCAAGAGAGAACATTTTCCCGCCAAAATTCCAATGGCTAATATCTCGAAAACAAGCACATCATTGACCCCTATATTTTTTTTGTTTTTTGATTCTGCAATTAATGCCCTCAATACATCAATGTATACTGGTCTTGTGGAAAGTTATTTATTTTGAAACTGAGCAGC
The DNA here is from genome assembly GCF_036588685.1 of Mytilus trossulus. NCBI lineage: Eukaryota > Metazoa > Mollusca > Bivalvia > Mytilida > Mytilidae > Mytilus > Mytilus trossulus. The sequence goes on from NC_086373.1 coordinate 83,241,227, forward strand.
GAACTTCCTTAAAGACAATGCTAGTATCGATAAATAAATTTTCAAAGATCTTACTACGGAGTTAAATTGATAGCATTACAAGACTACACAGGGGGTCTCATTGGGGTGTTCTGATCCCGGATCCCACTTAGTGTTTTGTCATATTACCGTATACCGCTTACACTATGAATGAAAGCTATTCTTAGTTTTTTTTTGTAATTTCCCGAGTCCCGCTTGTTTTCACGGCATCATAATTTGACTTTCACGTGTCACGCTTACAAAAATCGGTAATTCCACGTCACGCTTAGACCCCAATAATGCCCATTACACAGGTCGTAGCTCTATTTTATGATATAATTCTGCGTTATCATTCTTTGTACGAAACGAATACTCATGATACTTACAAAATATAAAACCAGTAGACTAATAGATAATCTTCAAGTATATCTTCCAGTTTAAAAGTTACATGTTCTTCCACTTAATTTGTCAATTGATTATAGATTAAAATTCAAGATCTAGGTGATGTTATTTCGAAGACTTTTTATAAAAGGTTTCAAACTGGACTGATTCAAATGTCTACTTGGACAACAACGTTGGCTGACAAGCCAGTTAATTCAGTGGTTTTCGTTTGTAAATGTGTTACATATTGGTTTTTCGTTCATTTTTTTACATAAACTAGGTCGTTAGTTTTCTCGTTTGAATTGTTATACATTTGTTATTTCATGGCCTTTTATAGCTGTCTATTCGACGTGGTTGTTGCTCATTGTTGAAGACCGTACGTATGGAGACCTATAGTTGTTAAAGACTAGTTCATTAGTAGCAATGAATGATTATCTAATAAAAAATTAAAGCAAACCATCCCCACTTTTAACTTCAAATGTCCCGAATAAAAACGTTAAGTGGCGTTATATCTAGTCATAGATTATTACAAGGACCAAATGATGAATACGCTAAACTGCTTGATGTTAGCAAATACTAAACATATCAAATCAATAGATTAAGCTCCTCACGTTACACAACGGCAAAACAGCTTACGCTCATATTTTTTTCCACTGACTCAACGATAAGTTTTCTGTGTATATATATATTTATTTTTCAAGTTATTATTTAGTTTTTATTGGTCATGGTGACATCCCTTTAGTCTGACAACCATTATTCCAACATCCCATTATTCCGACAGCCCGTTACTCCGACATCCCATTTTTCCGACAGTCCTTTATTCCGACATTTTTACATATATTTCGTTGTGTCGATGTATTGCTTTTTTATTCACGTATACCCCATTTTTACTTTTATTCATATTATAGTATTGCAACTAGAATCACAATATTAGAAATTGGTTGTGGTTTTTAATTTGATTTTGAAAAAAATGTTCAGAATATTGTGCGTTTTCAAATTGTTATCATACATAAAATAAATAAGAAGTTTAAGTGCACAATTAATACACGGACCGTGACCTTTTGCTGTCGTCTGCTCTATGGTCGGTTTGTTGTCTCTTAATTTGGCACATTCCCCATTTCCATTCTCAATTTTATTTCCGATGTATTTCGTGCATGATGTAATATGCATTTTTTTGTAGACATATTTTATTGATTCTGTCTTTTTCTCTCAAAGATGTGCTTAGTGTGCTTTCGTTTAAAATTCATTGTATATGTACCTTACCATTATCGTTTAATATGCGCAGGCCGTTCGTATCCGATGTGTCCACGTGCTCGATTATCCCCATATTTCGGTTAGTCTTACATTTGACATTCTGACCTAATCCATGAAGTTCCTCTCTATCTCCCATATTCCTTATCACTGGAAATTTACACCGAGATGGCAATATTTTTGGATCTCGATTTCTTTCTGTACATTGTCTTTTACTGAACTCACATAAACTCGACATACACCGTTCTTTCACATCTCTATGACCATATAAAGCTTTTTTGTCAGATTTACCATTTGTCTTCTTTTGTTCATGAAGTAATTCTGGCTTGACAACATAAACTGTTACTTGAATTTCTGTATAGTTACTTTCGCATTCAGACATCTCAAACATTTATTTGTAAGTTAATCAGAAATCCTTAGCTAGAATGATCATCTCGTCTTTAAATGAAACATATTGTTCCGTGTACATATTGTTCCGTGTACATATTGTTCCGTGTACAAATTGATAATGTGTGTATCTTACATACAATTATATCCCAGGAAGAGTGGACTACATGTACAATGTCACTGCCACGGGCATAACATACACAAATGTTATATATTCAACCTGTCAGACTAAAATGAACACAATAATGACCCTTCGGTCTACATGTTTTGCTTTATTTTCACCTGTTAGTCTACATGTATTCCTTAAATGGGATAAGCGCTGGCATCACGAACATTTTCCAAATGTGATTTCAACAGGTCACGTGCCAAAACTTTGCTTATCTGATATGATCACGCTTTGTTTTACTTCGGTTGTGATATTTTCTGTATCTTGGGGATTTGTCGTAACAAGGATTTATTTAGTTGGATTGAATTCTAAGTAGTAACGATACACATCTTTAAAAAGAACCAATAAGAGGCGGTATTTCATTGGTTCATCTAGATCTGTTTTGGTGACGTTTACAATAATCAGAACAGATGGCAGACCGTATCGTTGTCAGATTAGCCATGACACAATCTGTATATATAAATTTCAGACGGCATGACATTTCCCGCACTTTTCTAATTCTAGTTTCTACAAAATTACATCTTTTAGTTCCATTTCATGTTAATAAATTCCGAAAATTCCTACAATAAAATAAATAATTACGCTTTAAACTTAGATTTAAAAATTAAGATCAAATATAGGTGTTAATTATATCGTATTTTAGGACATGCAAAATTATAAATACCAAAAAACAAACAACCGAATAGCAGACTCCGGAAAAGAAAGAAGTAAAAAAAACACTGAGAATAATAACATTTTGATTATACAAATATTGACGTCTTGAGTTAGTAAATAAAGAATTCATTTTGTCTCATTAAAGATAAGAATAGAACATAATTAATTAGATAGTTTGAAAGTTAAAAAAAAAAACATGATTCCGCACTCAATTGACTAGAATCTTGAAAATTTTAACGATGTTTAAAATGTAAGACCTGCTAATTTAAATTTGTTGTGTCTAAACGTTCGTCAGTATTTATCTTCTTTCGGGAGGCTCAAACCCAAAGGACTGGAAGCCAAGTATGTATAAAAACGTGACGAACTATATAATCAGAAAGGGAAAAGTAGATGTGCGCATTTAACAAAATCTTAAACTCTGAAAAGGAAAACAATCATAATGTTGGGTATAATCTGAAGGTTCGATGATACAACTACATGTAGAATGCAATTTAAGATGTATTGTTTTATACCCAAATATCACATCGGTCATTCGTATTTTCGGATATTCATATTATTATCATATAAAATATATATACTGCAAATGAGACAACGACAACGATCTGCTTGCAAATAAGCTTCAATATGCATGTAAATTAGACACAATCCAAGAAAACTTTTTTAAAATACAAAACAAGTAAGCATTTTTCGGGATCAAATTAAAAATATATCAAGCTTTTGAATTGATTTTAGTAAACTACCATTTTAGGTAGGACTGTTGCTTATTTATATATATTACCGAAAAAAAAATGTGTTTAATTTGTCCACTTTCTGAGGACACAGTTATATACCATATGACGTGTTTACATTGACCAACTAGGCTTGACTATCCTTTTTATATATGTATAACATTTACAAGTTTGAAAAGATTTAACTATTCTTTTCATATTATTTATGCAATTTCAGGGTTAAAAAATGTTCGTGAATTGCCTTCTAAATATTTCATAAACTTTAAATTTGTTTAAAGATTGGAAATGACACAAGCAAAATATGGCCATTGTTGGTTTTGGGTAACGACTGATGTCCACTTGTTTAGGATAATCACAAACATACATTTGATACCCAAATGTCAGGGATCATGCTTACCTGATTGGAGAAGAAGTATATCCAAGAAAAACGAGCTGTGCATTAAACTTTTAAATTATACGGTATGAAACTAAAATGGTCTTTTTTCATGTATGACATCAGTGAATGCGAATTTTCACTCGATATTTACTTGAAATGAGCATGCAACGACTGTAAATATTGGGAAAGGAACCGCTTGCCCTTCAGGATTATCTGAATTATTACAGTATTGTGTGAGTTACGTTGCTCACTCTTATAATCTTACAGTTATCAGGTACAACTAAATTTAAATCTGCTAATTATCAGTGTGCTAGTCCTGAAACATTTGCCTCTGAGTGTGAGCGGTGAGCAACTAACATTTAATTATTCTAAGTGGACAATTTAAAACCTTATGTTACTAAGAAGGTCAGCATACGTCGATTATTTGCAATTTCTACTTAGCTCAAAATTCAATTTAATGTAAATATAAAAGAGGGTCAAAAGATACCAGAGGGACAGTCAACCTCATAAATCGAAAATAAACTGGCAACGCCATGGTTTAAAATGAAAAAGACAAACAGAAAAATAACAGTACACGTGACACAAGTCAACATAGAAAACTAAAGACAACGCAACACGAACCTCACCAAAAACTGGGGGTTCTTTCAGGCGGCACCGGAAGGGTAAGCAGATCCTGCTCCACATGTGGCACCCATCGTGTTGCTAATGTTATTACAAACCCGGTTATATGTCTAATTCGGTAGGTCACATTCATGAAAGGAAAGTGGTACATGTGTATATTTGAACAGGGAAAAAAATGTTTTCATTTCAAGGCATGGAAATGAAAACACCGGGATAAATTTTTCACATATCTAATGCTTCACTGGTCAAACTATTGCCCAATTAAGCTGTGAATGTTTAAATTGGAGTTATTTGTAGAGCAGATTAGTAAATTGAATGCAGACATGAACAATAAGGACATGGATACTTCTTACAGGGAAAACGGTAGTATTACATTTTTTCTAGCATTAGGTTGGCCTTTTGTGTACCCAAGACAGGGCGTAGGAAGTCAACTTAAGAGCGCTGTGATTGGATGTAAGGATACAATCTATTTCTTATTTATCTATTGATAACTGCAGTCTGTATATTTACAATATAAATTTTAAAACTTATTGAAATATTTTCTAGAGAATTAATCGAAAAGGCTTCCAAAATTTCATAAATTTTGTGTAAAATGACGGTGAGCATGGATAACATAAACCAGCTCCGTTGGAAATTGGTCATGATACTATTTGGCTTCAATTTTTAAAATAGAATAATAAAGTACTAACACCACACATAACTGTTTTATCCAGGTTTTTATTATAAAAAGTGGTAAATTTAGAAAATGTTAGTATTGTCGACTATGGCAAAATAAATAGTACCGTTTTCCCTACATATACATTTAAACTTAAATAACCGGTGAACAATGTATTTCACAACAATTAATAAACGTCATCATATTTCACGGCTATAAATATCTTATCTTTTCATACAAAGGAGTATATTTGTACTATGTAATTTATAAATATGACCGTAAGCATAACCCTTTTTAAATTGAAAATGTTATTACATGATATGATTAATGCAGTCGTCATAAGGCTAGTTTGTCATGTGCAATACTCTGTGGGAATTAATACGAATTTAAGGTTGTGGCGAAATGCAGAACATATTTTACTATGTCTCTTTCGTATGAGAAGGATCGAAAAGAACATGGCTGATACCGTCTTTGTGAATGATTTGGAGCAAATAATTGTTGTATTCGACAACTTTGTTAATTAGGGTTGACAACCTGCCTACCACTTTGTTTTAACTTGATTTTTAATTGTTCCCTGCAAAGAACCCATGGAAGATTTTTGTTGTTTAACTTGTAAAACATGGCACGGGGCATTTCATTTAATTTCCACGTGTCAACCGGGCGTGGCTGCTAGTTTGTGCATCCCGAACTGTCAAACTCTCGGTCAAACTGAACGCTTTTAAACATATTCAAAATTAACAAGGATGTTCTTCCGGAACAGGACATTTCCGCGGATGACCATATATATTCTCCTCTATATATACTTGTTGAAGGTCGTACATTGACCTATAATGGTTTACTTTTATAAATTGTTATTTGGATGGAAAGTTGTCTCATTGGCACTCACACCACATCTTCCTCTATTTATGTAATTTTGACTTTATGATTTCTAACGGACGGTTTTATGCCAATTTTACTGCGATGTGAAAGATATTGCTGCTAGCATCAATTTAATCATATTGGTAAGTTTTCAGTCAAAAAGCATCTCCTGAAAATCTAATAGTTTCAAAATCACACGAAAAAAGATACATGACACCATCAACCATGATGAAATGTAAGAGGATATGAATGTTATTTTCATAACTTGATTTTTATGTACTTTAAATTGACTTCAATTATTACTTGAACATATATGTATGATACGCAATACCCGTCAAGCATAACCTGTTAAAGTGATGTGTTTACAAGGACACTTGCGTTTCATTTTTTAAATAAGATAAAATCACATAGAAAACCTTTTCATAATAGAAGATTTATATCCTATTTGTTGAGTTGATATTGATTTACAATGGAGTTTCTGGTATTATACATTTGTTTAAGTTTTGCATGTGAGTAAATAGAGTTAAAAGTTACTGTATAATTATTGAATGAAAAGTAAAATCACAAAAATACTGAACTTAGAGGAAAATCAATTCGGAAAGTCCATAATCAAATGGCAAAATCAAATAACAAAACACATCAAAAACGAATGGACAAGAACTGTCATATTCCTGACTTGGTACAGGCATTTTCAAATGTAGAAAATGGTTGAGTAAACCTGGTTCTAGCGCTAACCCTCTCACTTTAATGACAGTCTCATCAAATTCCGTTATATTTACATTGATGCGTTAAATAAACAGACACAATAAATAAATAGTCAAAATATGGGTACATCAGTCATCATCGTATAACAATTTAAAAAAAATTTGGAAATGAAATATTATCAGGATGACCAGTGTTGTAAACATCGAAAGTTTTACTTGTCTGTAACATCTGATAAACAATGTCCTCACGAACAGGAGACATAGAAGACATGTGAGGTAACTCATGAAACAACTGTCAACTAGGCTTTAAAATGTTTTGGTCGTCTCATAATGTCCTCATTGTCTGTTCGAGCTCCTTGTTCCCATCTTTGCACAGTTAACGTAACTATTTATTAGCTTAATCTAAGTTTAAAGTACTGTCGAATAGGTATAAGAAGATGTAGTATGAGTGCCTAATTACTGCCAATGTACGTTTCATTTAATTTATTTTAAAGTAGACAACATGCTTATACAAGTCTTAGTTTCACGTGATGCTGTATTCGATTTGTTAACGTATTTATTGTGTTTATACGTGCTTTTTGTATGTGTGTGTGTTACCTCTTTTTTCTTCTTTTACAACAGGTTAAAATATTAATAAGGGACAAGGTTTAATATCTGATTAAAAATTGAATAATTATAGCTGCTTAGAATAAAGATGTTTTGAAAGATTTCTACTTTCTTGTATCAGCACTATAAGTTAGCCTCTACTTTAATTAATAAACATTCATAGTTTTTTTTTAAAGTCTCATGCGTTTACAAAGTCAAAGGTTATCAAATGTTTATAATTTTTATTAAATAGAGCAACACCAACACAAAAAGAACGAAATTCTACCTGTTATGAATATTAAAAATAAATCAGACCGAAATCTATTGAATATACATATTACATGTTTTACTTAACAGTTATTGGTGTTATGTCAACAAATCATGGTCCAAACAAGGTCATTTACAAGGAACATAATATTGTAAAAAGACAAGAAGCACCTCCAGACAATGTTACAACGGTAATTCAAAATGCATCATTCATTTAACCAATTTTATTTGTTCTTATAAAGTCTATTTTGTTTTATATGCAATTAGATATTTTGGAGCATTCTACTTTTCAAACGTTGTTATCGAGAGTACTGATTAGGATTATTCTAAGAACACGTGTCCCATATACTCAATTTGGTATCATGTTTACATGTACGGGAAGCTTAGAATTGCTTCGACGTTATGTGAAAAGTAACAAACACTTTTGTTAGAATTTCTCGCTGCATTGAAGACCTGTTAGTGACCTTTTGCTATTGTCTGTTCTATGGTCGGGTTGTTGTCTCTTTGTCACATTCTCAATTTTCATTCTCAATTTATACTACAGTTGTATATAATTGATCAAAATGAAAAAAAACGTCTTTCTTTTTAAAGCAAACTTTATTTTTGAATGAGGCATTGCTTAAAAAGAGTATTTTTTACTGTTTTTGTCATTTTTGTTAACAGTCTGAAACCTTATTGCAGTTATGAAAGATACCATTTAGATATATATTTTCCTATATAAGTAAACTGATATCTGACCGACTTTGTCACGAACATATGAACAAGGATGTTATTTGATAGATTTATGACACGTTTTGATTTTCGACTTCACGTCCTCCTTATAAATTCTTCTATAGCGTGTTTGATAGATGTGTATTTTGGAAATGTAAACATCTTTACCTATATTTGTGCTGCAATTTTTCCTTTGTTTTAAATAATAAACACCCGATTCATAGGTCTTTATTAATAAAGCATTTTATTTTTTATGATATTGTGTTTTGGTCAATCCAGTATTAATTCAGTTAATGTAACTTCAAATTTTTACATCGTAGTTCTGAAGATATATTTGAAGTATTAATAATGTGATTGTATTCACTTATAAAAGTAGATTGTCAATAATTCTTCCCCAAGTGTATATATTGCTATGTTTTCTTTTACAGATTTCAGATCACCATGATTATTACACATCTAGAATTATATCTGATTCAGAAGGCGCCTACTGGAATGAGTTGGAAAATCACACAAGACATATACTATCAAATGACCATCGTCGCAAATATTCGGTAATATTTAAATATTATGGTATATAATGCTTCTTTCAACTTAGGTTGACGAATTAGCCAAAAAATATGGAAATATTGAAGTGATTATTTTCTTCTTCATCAATTCTTTTTACTATCTATTATCAGCCACTTCTCTTTTCTTTATGTTGTCTTCTAATTTCGCCACACCTCATCTTTTTCAGAAATTTTCTCCAGATTTCAATAATTCTTCACATCTATCTCATCTATGTAAATAAATTACAATTCAAATTAAAATTCATAAAATTATACTATGATTAGAGAGTTAAAAACTATCAAGCTAAGTTTTTATTTTTGGTAAATATATCTTTTGTGCTTGTTGAAAATATTGACATTTTTTATATAAAGTTGGTAATGGGGTTTGCCAAAAGTTTTTCTATCAGCATAGTCCAGGAAATACAGGACACTAAAACAGCAAAACTAAGTATTTTTGTACACCCTGACTTTAATTATTTTTTTTTTAAATTGTTCTAAGAATGAATTATTTCTTTTCATTCCAGTTAAAAAGGATTTCATTTAATTTTCCTTTCTATGGACGTCCAATTAATACATTTGCAATTACCACACAAGGTAAGCATTGGATATACTAATTATAATCCGTAATTGAAATTAGATTTTATATTTACATAAACATTTTTTTTTTTTTCATTTGGTCTTTATTGACACATACAGATGTTTTGCAAGGTTGCCATTTATTGCCTTCGTTGTCATACACGACTATTCAAAACGGTGACTTTAGTTTATTAATTAAAGCCAAATTTCATCAAACTAAACTAATCACACGTAACTTCATTGAACGTAGAGTAAAAAAGCAGTTGCCTTTCTATACTTTTCCTACTGTCCCCCCCGTTATTTGTAATGTTTAAACACCTAACCGTACCTATTGATTGTCTTTCTGTAACTCATATTTTCAATTTCCAGTTGCCTTTCTTTCCGTCAATCCTAATTCCTTAACCACATTTTATAAACCTTAATTTTGCAACTGAGAATCTTTAAACATGACCATGCTTCAAATGACCCAAATGGTACATCACAAACCCCAGTTTTTGGTGTGATTTGTGTTGATTAGTCTTTAGTTTTCTATGTTGTGTCTTCTGTACTTTTATTTGTCTGTTTGACTTTTTTATTTTAAGCCATGGCGTTGTCAGTTTATTTTCTATCTATGAGTTTGACTCTCCCTGTCTTTTAATTAGATGGCTGGTTAATTGTAATGTCAACCTGATTTTGGTTTACCATATTCAGAACAATTTAATGTCAGTGTGATATAAATATATCTTTCTTTGCATTATACCCACTTATATTGTTTAATTTACTGGCCGACAAAGTAAAAAGGAAAAGGGGATCAAACGATACAAGCGGGACATTCAAACCCATATGTCGAAACTAAACAGACAAAGCCATTGCGTAAAAAAGAAAACAAAACGAACAGACAAACAATAGTACAATGTACACAAAACAAAACATAAAAAAAAGTCTGAGCAACACGAACACCGCGATGTGGTCCGGAAGGGAAGAATCTGCTCCAAATGTTGCACCTGTCGTGTTGTTCATGTTAATATAAAACCTGTAAAAAGTCTAGTGCGGTAGGTCACATCTGGGAAAAAATTAGTAAGGAAGTATTCCAAAATAGACAAAATATACTGACTTTGAAACAACATTTTTTCCTAACCCTTACATACAGCTTGCCAAGAAAATCTTTAATTGGAAGTGTCTTTCGTGTGACCAATCAAAAGATGTTTTCAACCATTGTGCTTAGATATACCTTGTGTTCCTGGGTGACAATTGGGTTTTATTTGAATTTTAGTTGTTTTTTTGTAGGAAAATCTCGCTTTGAATTGTTCTTGAGGTGGAACCTAACACTACAGGGAGATAACTCTTTAAAATCAGCTAAACATTTTAATTGCGTTGTGTTGTTAAGGGAATATTTAGCTTCTCGATGATCAAAATTATTGTCTGTCAAGTGCTATATAACCAGTGTAATCATTCTGATAAATTGGTTGGTTCAAATGTTTTGAAATTGTTATATTTTTGTCAAAGGGTTCAAAATTGTATGAAAATTAAAGGAACCAAATTAGTTTTAGTGCAGGTGTTGGGTACCACCTTATTTTTTTTTTTAAATCTAAAAAAAATGCAATTTGCGAAGGATTACCTACAAACTATGCAGCAAAAAGGATAAGACATTTACACAGATTGAATAGTTTATTAAAGAAAGATATACTGAAAACAAGAAAAATATGTTGATATTCTATTTTCTTAAAATGAATATAGGAGACTATATAAAGTACATGTCATGAATATTGCCCTATCCAAAGTAGTAGCAACAATAAATGAGATGACTTTTCGAGAATAAATGAAGGCGACTGTAGTTTACCGATGTTCAAATCTTGTAAATTGATAAGAGGGAAACAAACAAAGGCAACGAACAGAAACTGATGAATGCTTTTCTTACTTCTTTGAGAATGATCTATATAATTCTTGCGACAGAAGAGTACTAAAACAAGTCCGTCTGTGATGGTTTAACGTAGAGCAGGTTTACAATAAGAATATATTTAAACACCGAATGTCAATTGATTTACACAAACAGATAATTTTAATGCACTTCTTACAAATAATAAAAAAATGAAATGTGTAATTTTATGCATATAATCAACTATAATAGTTAAAACGATTAACTACAGTTAATATTTAAAAGAAGAAAATATCGACTTCCAATGGACATTCTAGACTTAAAGTCGATCATAATCATTTACAAAGTCTTTTTTAAATAATTTTTTGAATAATCGAATATAGAATCGGAATCACATTAGTAACATGGACTGTTAGTGACCTTATACAATATATATGAGCTCGAATCCCCATATGGAATTTACTGACCCCATATATATCGTATTACGTCAGTAGTACACCGTGTAACGAATTTATCTTATCGACGTTGTTATTGTTGTTTTTGGTAAAGACAAATCGAGGTAGGTTCTAAACTTGTTGAAACTAAGAATGGAAGACTTAATCACTTTGATAGCCCGCTGGTCTAATTACAACATGTGAAGAAAGTCTGTAGGATAAATTCGTTACACGGTGTACTAGTGACCTAATATGATATATATGGGGTCAGTAAATTCCATATGGGGATTCAAGCCTCGCTCTTATCCCATATATATCTTATAAGGTCATCAAAACACCAAGTAACTAATACTATATTCTATTAGGTTTGTTAATTTGTATCATATACTTATAATCTTTTGAGTAAATATATGAATTTGTTAAAGTGAGTCAAAACTGGATTACAGAAATAATTTTTATCTATCAATTTATCAATATAGCGTAATTATATTTTAGATGCCATTTCTTATTTCAATATATATGTAAATGCTGTCTTTTATTTCCTGAATGGTAGTATCATTAACTTTTTTCAGGATTTCTTTATATGAGTACTTTCACTCACCCGCAGTTAAACTGGGCGTTTACCCATCATATTGCACCGTTAATGGGTAACTTTGATACCATTGGAAATGACTCACACATTCTGTACAAAGACGATGGTAAGTTTGCTAACAGGCCAACTGATTACATTTTAAAAACTGTACACTAAATGAAAATTCAAGAACAATGAGGGAAAACTTATATTGTCAGTTGAAAAGTTGTATGAAAATTCATATTGATAGGTACATGATCATGACTGTCTACCGTATTTCAAAATGTCTCAAATCTTTACATTATATTGCACCGTTAGTAACTTTGATACTATTTGAAATGACTCACACATAATGTACAAAGACGATGGTAAGTTAATGTATGTACAGTCAAATGATGCTTTTTATTAATTATATTTGAATGTCATAATTACCAAAAATAAAGTTATTCCACCAATTGCTGATATTTTGGATAGAGTCGATTTAAGACTCCACTAGTCTGAGGCGGAATTGTTGGAAGAACCACAATCGAAATCACTCATCGAAGAAAAACTGACATATCTTTCGATTTAAAAGGAAAAAAATGATAGAAATACACACACACAGTCTGCCAAATAGTACACCAATATCTAATTTGGTACGGATAACACATTACTCCTGTTCCTTATTTAATTTTTAAGCTGGCTAGACGATTATCGGTATTGTTAATTTTACTCGTAATCAAAATGTTTAACATTTATATATAGGTAAACTATGGTATTTAGATAAAAACAAAGACGTAATACAATTGATAATACAAAAACCTGTTGTATAGTTTTATCTCTCTTTATTTTGACTATAGGACACAGTTTTGTAGTAGAGTGGCGGAATGTTGAGCTGAATGACCAATCTGAGAGTAAGTTATAAAGAATTGAACGGTAATGCATTATTAGTTTCAAGAAAGGTAGGCATAACATCCCAATACTACTATATTCACTTGTATTGATAACTCTTGAAGCCAAACATTTCAAACTCAAAGATATATTAAAAATGAAACAGTGGAAGAGCTTTGTGAAGAAAAAACATAAAAGAATATTGCCAAATCCAAGAAATAGACAAAGTGAAATTAGTCTTATATAAACGAAACGCGCGACTGGTAACTCTGATAAATAATTTCAGACTTGGAAATACATCATACAGGAGTAATGAAAAATGCATCCAGGAATAATATTTTATAATAGTATATTCTTTACGATTTAATCAGAAAACATGCTGAACAGATAAACCCCTTATTATACGCTTTTCTTTTAACATTCTTTAATTGTTTAACAATAATTCAACGCAACGACGTTTTTGTATTTAACAGAAGGACCTTATACCTACCAGACGACACTGTTTAAAAATGGTACAATACTGTTTGCATATAAATCAGTAAGTTTTTTCGACATTGCACATTCATTCAAATTGAAAAATACCAAATAAACTTTGTAAAATATCACAGGATTGAAAGTTGAAATATGCTTACAACTAAACAAATGGTAAGAAAAATAACATGCATACTAAGACACAATACCATTTTATTCTTTAAAACGATTGTATACACATTGGTACAAAGAATGAAATAATAATACATAGTATACAAAATAAATTATGCACATAACAAGATAAGAATGTTACAATTACTATACCAAAAGAAATGTACTAGTATTTCTAATTAAATTGTGTATCTAAGACATGATGTCTTGCGTATTTTGCAAAATGTCGAAAACATATAAATTGAGATGGACCTTTTCAATGTGTCTTTTCACCTTTCAAATCTTGCTTGTATAGGTTCGAACACTAAAATTTAAATTTTGTAATGATAGTCAGAATTTACATTAAATAGTGTATAATTATTTACGACTATTTGACGAAAATTATAAAGTGAATATCTTCTTTGTTTTTATAGGTTCCCGATACCGACATATCTGGTAAACTCTGGCCAGTTAAGGTTGGTGTTTCTGATGCGTTTTACTTTGACCGTGATTCACCATGTAAGTACATGGAATACTATTACCTTTGCTGTATTTGGCAAAACTTTTAGGAATTTTGGTGGTCGATGCTCTTCAATATCGTACTTTATTTGACCGTTTTAACTTTATTTTATTCGAGTGTCACTCGTGAGTCTTTTGTAAACAAAACGTGGGTCTGGCGTCAGTACAACATTTAATCCTGGTATCTATGATGAGTTTATATACAGGTGTCTGTAATAGCTATTACTATCATATGAATCATATGATACCTATTTAAGTGCACACAAGCAATGCATGTTGTATTGTTCTTTTTTCACAACATTGCTTTATCGTGTTATACAAATTAATAACAAATGTTTGCTTCAAAAAGATTGACAATTGAAATAGTTGTCATTTGGGCTTCTATAGTAAAGATCCACAATAGAAGATTTATTTTTTCGGAAATTAATTGTCCCTTAACTGCAATACTATTTATGAATATATATACAAATAGTTATGACTTGACCAGGATGAACCCTTTTGATATTCATATCTTATTGTGTAAAATAAAAGAAAGTGTGAACAGAACATTTGATCTGTTGTAAGCGTGGTTAATTTATTCAATCCAATACTTGTCGATAGAATCCAGCGGGTTTAATTTGTGAACAGATTACATTTCTCTGTGGTAGGACATTCTGGAACTTGGTCTAGTATGAGCAGCCGTAGAAGAAGTAAGAATTAAACTACCCTTTGGAGATACCTTATTTTCGTTCAATGATTTCTAAACATGACAAAAGTATCGAAATTGTTCGTCAAATGGCATGCAGTTGTAAACTTCGGAGTAAAAATTCGGTATCATTGAAATAGCCCATTGAACATTTTTGGAGGCACGTAGATTATACGGAAGAAAAACAATTATTTTTTATTATGAAAATTAGTGACCCGTAACAGCAACGCACATTGCTACAAAAAAACCCTCGATATCCAAAATGTAGATTAAGGTACAAAGTGAAATAAAAAATGTGATTCAAAACTCAAAATTCGCTATGTATTTTGAATATTTATAGAATTTAAAAGATTTAAAACGTCTTTTATAGGAAAATACGAACATGAGGTATATACCAGTCTTATTTAATGTGTTTTATTTAAGGTAGCATGCATAAGTACTTATAATTTGCACAGGTATACATTGAATCGTACATCAACAATTTTAAATATGAATACAGGATATAAATTTACATAAAAAATAATTAAGATTAAAGTGCTCATAAAATTGTGAATAATGATATGTTGTATATTTGCATTTCTTTTCTCTTTCAGTTGGCGGATATACGAGATTTGTAGTTCGTTACCATCTAATAAACTTAAACGTGTCATATCTTGCTAACTACACTGCTATTGTGTTAGATCCTTTACCGAGTAAGTTCATGATATTAAGATAACATATTTTTATAATGATAACGATATTAAAATTCATTACATTGGTTGCAAAGAATTACATTGATTTTTCAGGTAAATAAACGTGGTTATTTCACTCTCTGACGTCATACAACAATAGGCGTTGTCAAGTCGTCGATAACGGCGGATCAAAACAAATTGTGAATGCGTAGAAAAAAGATATAGTTCCTTACATGTTTTACATTAATTTCTTTAAAAAAAGCCATTTGCCAATGTTATACAAAGAATAACTAATCAAAGAATTCAAATATCGAAAAATATTCAACTCGTAACCGAACAACACTGATAATTAACTTTTTCTCTATTTGAATTCTTCGATTAGTTATTCTATAACTTTATATTACCTCAACTTTGAATGATCAAATTTTAAATCTTAAAAAATGAAATTAAAATATATAACATTTATAAGATATGATGAGAAACAGCATTGATTTATCTGCCCTGTAAATTTACCACACTGTTTAATCCTTTTCTTAATCTTTATTTTTTTTGCTGCTGACTGCTGTTCAAGTTATTAACTTTGTGTTTTTGTTTTTGAAATGTGAAAGAGTGTATGTTCCTCTTGGTCGGCATATCAATTTGACATTCAAACACTCATTTGAAATACTTATGTAAAAACTAAAGTTTGCGGGTCAATTTTCTGTTGTTGTATTTACATTATAACTATGAGGAAAGAGGCAGAAGATAGCCCCGTAGACATATACAAAAATAACCTGTCGAAGAGAAACTGACAAGTGAACCAAAAACCTAAATAGATAAATCTAGATTGAACAACAATAATTTCACTAAAAACGTTGGGAGGGGAAGAGGGTTTTAATATGAGGAATGTATCCGATTTTATTCCTTTTGATGTTTACGGGGATACCTTGTAGTTGTTGCTTACAATGTACTTGTCTAACCAATGGTCTTTCTTATTTATCTTAGTAACTTATATAGTCGGATTCGTACATGAATTCTTTTAGCATGACTGTAGACAGTTAACACTTTAACTGACATTCTCCTTTCATCGTGATTTCATATTTTTGTTAATTTGATTTCGACATGAAAAGCCACAGAATGGCTCTCTTTGTGTTCTTTAAAATCTTGTATTAGAGATTTATGTCGGTATATGTATTCGCAAGTTTCTGCTTAGTAACATTGACATCTTGAAATAATAGGGTTTCTCCGTTCAATATTTTAGCTTGTAACGAAGCAACAACATGTGAAAACTGCACGTCTCTTAACATTGCGTTTAATTGTTCATGGTGTCACGCAGCATCAAGATGTTCAAGTGGAATTGATTGGCATCGACAAAATTGGCGTAATAAAAGATGCGATGAAAACGTGAGCTTATTAAATTTTAAGATTATTATAACCATCTATCCTTACCGAAACTGTAAAAAGAAATAACACGAAGGGTGCCGTATACGTTGCAGGAAATGCTTACCCTTCAGGAGCACCTGATTTCACTCCCGGTTTTTAGTGTTGCAGGAAATGCTTACCCTTCAGGAGCACCTGATTTCACTCCCGGTTTTTAGGTGAGCTCGTGTTGTTTCTTATTTATTATCTATATTTGTTGGTGTAAATATCTTTTGGTTTTGTGAGTCTTTGTTTACTCCTGGGTTTGATTGTGATTGTCTTGAGATGATTGTTAAGAACTATTTTGTAGTTTATTCGCTGTTGTCAATCGTCATATTAGTCCTATCTATTTTAAAAATTTCTTCAACCAAACCAAACTAAACGGAGGTGTACTTTAATAAAAAAAAATCATGATTTGTCGTGGCCGTAATGGTTTTCTGAAGAATAGTCTTTTTTATGCAAAATATATATTATGGTGACCTTCTGCTGTTGTTGGTTTTTTTCTTTGGTCGGGTTGTTGTCTCTTTGACACATTCCCCATTTCCATTTTCAATTTTATTCAACATATCGTAATTGCTTCTAACTGTTTTGTCGTTTCTCGTCTATGTGTACATGTCCTCATCATGGCATTCACACATTATCCCTACTGCAACAGTTATAGATTAACATGAATTTTCATTTGCATTTGTTTCATCGTGCATAAAAGTTTATTTTCCTTATTTTGAACAAAGGCTATCGTCGAATGAATGATGCCTTTTGATATTCATTGTCTTATAAATCACATTTTCTTTTTATTTGTTTATCTTTATAATGATATAGTCTGTTGGTACACCTGAGCAGTGCCCAATACCAACAAACATACCCACCACTACCACAACCACAAGTAAACCAACGACACCAATAGCCACTACTACTAAGGCCACGACTACAATTCCGTCAAAACCAGCATCAACGACAACAAGGCCGTCGACGTTGAAAATCACAACAACAAAAATAATGTCGACTACGGCGGAGCCTCGAACCACATCTACTTTGGTAATAATAAGAAAATCATACTTACATGTCCATTACGACCAGTCTATATATCACTTATTCAGTGTTTTTCTTGTGGTTGCTTTATTATTTAACCGGCAATGAGTTTGTATTAAAATAAGGATAATTGTATGATTGTAAACGAGACAACTATCCACCAAAGGTGAAATCAAGTTGATAAATTTGTTGACTTCAGTTCTTCATTGGTCAATGTTTCATTGTGACATCATATTTTTTTCTTTCCTCAGATGACGCTACAGTTATGTGACATAAAAATCAACCGGCTATGCATAATTTAGTTACAAATAAAGAACAATTAAAAAAATCAGTTGTTCATTGAAAACGAAAGATACAGTTTATCTATATATCTTCTAAACACCAAGAATTAAACAAGTCTCTCAAACCCATTTCTTGCGAAGTTTGTACTCTCGATATATATTTGTTTTTCATTAGTGGATAAGTTCGTGAAGCATCGCCTTTTGAATGTAATGTAAGACGTAGTCTGTTTCCCGGCCGTTATTGAAAATCTTGACAATACTATGTTAATATTTGCATATTCCGAAGGTATACTGAATAATTTACGTAAGGGACCAACCTATGTAAGACGTAACGGTGTGATTTTCTTTTTTTAAAGTGTCCTTTGGTAATAAAAATTTCGATGCTATAAATTAAACCAATAGTTTACATTATACATCTTTTCAATAAAATAAACTCTTTCCAATAAATAGGTATCTTTCCACATCCAGTAGCATAAACTATGTGAACAGCAGTTTACAAAAGTTCAAATTTCGTAGATCGATTATGAAATTACTAATCAAGGTAACAAACAAAAAAGAACATCAGCTCCAAATAAAGAGAGCGAGACCGGTTGTTGACAGGATATGCAAAACTTTTAGGAATTTTAAATTTGGTCCTGAATGCTCTTCAACTTCGTACTATATTTGGCCTTTTTAACCTTTTTGGATACGAGCGTCACTGATGAGTCTTTTGTAGACGAAACGCGCGTCTAGCGTATATGCTTAATTTGGTCCTGGTATCTGTTATGAGTTTATACACATCACTCATTATGTGAAATAACACGCAGTCAAACTCTTACAATCAAATATACTTTGTAAAAATTCCTCTCTAATAAAAAAAACCCCATAAAATAACACATCATTTCTATGGTTGATTTATTTATTGACAACATATTTACTTCTTTTTGAAGACATCTTTTTCAGGAACAATCTAAATAACTATAGAAATAAAATGTGCCCCTCTTCTTATCGACCTGCTCCTTTCTTCACATGAGACAGACTCCATACAACAGCTTCTCGTGTAGAATGAAGATAACCTAGTACTATCTTTACTTTATGAATTTAAGACAAATAGTCGGTTTGCAGATTGTCTAATTTTTTTTTCTCTCTTTAATTTTCCTCTAAATATATTGGCAACTATGGGAGACGGGTAGGTTTTTATTGTGCTTCAATTTTCTAACTTTCAGTGTCATCTTTGCTCCTTTTTTTATTGATTGTTGTTTATTTATCTCGTTTCCTTTAAATCATCACGATTTCCTTTTGTACATATGGAAAGCTCTGTTATTATTTACCCGATGAAACATTAAACATAAAATGTGTGTAATTTATAAAGAAGTTTTAAATTTAGAAATTGATTTGAACATAATATCTCATCAAAATATACTAGAATTTTTTTCGCGGTAATTTTATACTACATTGATTCGATTTCTTGATATAGGGTACAGTAAGAAGTGATGCAGTTCGCTCTAAGAAAGGTGAGGTTCTATCAAAGACATTTCATATCTTGATATTTACTTTATACAAATGAAAATACTACCACAAACTCGATATTCATTATAACTAATGACTTTCTTCATTTTTTCATTTTGTGATTATTTTTTTTATTGTTTGGTAGTATAAGTGATATAAAGTATAAAAATACTGAAATCTGTGGAAAATTTAAAACGGAAAGTCCCTAATCAAATGGCAAAATCAAAAGCTCAAACACAGCAAATAGATAACATTTGTCATTTTCCTGATATATAGGCATGTTCTTATCTAGAAAATGGTGGATTACATCTGGTTGTAAACCTAGCTAAACCTTTCACCTACATGACAGTCGCTGAAAATTTCATTATATTGACAAAGATGTGTGAACAAAACAAACAGACATCATAGGTTGAATGAATTTCAAGATTCCATCGGTTTAAGTATGTAAACCGGATATGTTTCTTCTAATCAATTGATGAATATTTTGAACAGCGGTATACTACTGTTGCCTTCATTTATTTGTTTTAAATATATTATACCACAAGGTTGAAATTTTTACCTTTTATTCCTGTTTGTATTATTTAAACATCGTTGTCATGGTAATGAAATTTTTGCCACTGATATACGAGTGAAAGATTTAGCTATTTCTTTCCACGAAAAATGTCTGGTCCACATCAGGAGTATGACAGTTGAAATCCATTCGTTTGACGTGTTTGAACTTTTGATTTGGTTATTTGAGAAGGGAGTTTCCGTTTTAAATTTCATTTGGCATCGGTATTGTTTGTTACTTAACTTTTTATTTGACATAACCGCTATAATGAAGATGTCGTATGATTGCAAGTGAAACATCTTTTCACCAACGTTCATACGAAGTTGATCTAATCAATTATATACAACCGTACGACCTTTAGCAATCAGACAAACCTCTACGGTATAGTAAAAAGCCGTGCCATGAATTAAAAGAAACATTCAATTGGGAAAACAAATGGTCTAATTTAAATACAAATCAATTTACTGAAACCAATATGACAGACGTAAATCAACGACAAATGTTAAACTACAATATATGGACTTTTGACATGCATACCAAAATATTTTTAACATTATTGTTGGTGCCAGACCTTCCCCTTACATGGCTCCGTGATAAAAGAATACAATATGAGAAAACTATTAAAATCAGTAGAAAAGGGCTTAACCCATAATACATTGTAATATTGAATCTATTCAACAGCTAACGAAGAAGAACTTAAATAAACAGATACAAGTCAACAGTTACTATTTAAATGCTACAATCACTTTTCAGATTCCAAATCGGAAACAGCTATTGTTGTACCACTTGTTATTGCTTTGGTGGTTATTTTGATTTTATGTGGTGCTTGGATAATTTACGCACGGACACATCCAAACACAAGATCGGGAATATGGCTGATTGAGGTATGAATTTCAGTCTATATATGAAAAATTGAACAAAAATATGTAATGACATACGTCAAAATCTTAACAATTGTCAATTATAGTTAAATAAGAAATGACATAATTAATCAATATGTGTAGATAGATACGATAGATACATATTGTAAATTTGCTGAATTAAAATTCTAAAACCTCAGTTAAATCAAATTTAATCAAAGAATATAAATTGACTTGTGATTGAATGTTCATTTTGGTCTAGTTTTACGTTAAAGTTACCCTTCTTATTGATCTTATTGATCTTATTACTTAAATTTCTAACCTTTTGTGATTTAGAAATACCTTATAAAGATACATGAAGCCCCTGAAGCACTTAATAAATTGAAGAAAAAAACCACAAATGCGTCTCGTTCTAGTTATTATTGCATTTAATTTTCGACCCCCCCCCCCCACCCCCATCCCATTCTCCATTACATTGTAAGCCAGTTTGTCTAAAATCAACTAACACTGGTACGAAAGATGGGATTCTATGTTGTAATTTTTCTTTTTCAATTTGATTTTAGCATTCTCCAAGAAAGATGAAAGAGAAATTTTCTGGAATATCGTTTTTCAAAGATTCCAAAGAAGATACTAGTACTATTCATTCAAAGTATGGAGTTCAGAGCGATAGCAGTACATTTTGATAACATTGTCAAATATTGTTAAACAAATTAAAAAAAGAATTGATTATATTCAAATATATGTAACATGTATATAAATAATTCAGAAAGTTCTTTGACAGTGGAGAAAAGATTAACATCTGTAGAACAAATTTTGAGTAATGGTTCAAATATTTGTAAATGATTAATTTCTACACAAAGTGTTCTCCACCTATTATGAAACAAGACGATGTTATCATCAATGAATATCTAGATTAATTTAAACATTGAATGAGCTGTTAGTGTGCAAGTAACCGGTGAAATCTCCTTGATTACTCGTTTCAGCTTATTTAAACGTGTGAACAAACGGTTATAATTCAGATGATGAAAAACAATGACCTGTGTGTGTTTTGTAGGACATTTTGTTGCTTAGTAGAACATTTATCTTATGAAGCTGCACTGTACAGTATCTTTTTTATTGATTCTTAAATGGTTAATGTTTACGTTGCAATCAGACACATATGAAGACGGTCGAAGGACAGTTGTATGCTTTATTTGTTTTCCTTATTTAAATACTTAGACGCAAGATACTTATATTTGACAAGAAAATTGTTTTCATCTAACAGAAATATACTTTTAGGCAAAACTTTTAGTAATTTTGGTCCTCAATGCTCTTCAACTTCTTACTTTATTTGGCCTTTTTAACTTTTTTGGATTCGTGCGTCACTGATGAGTCTTTTGTAGACGAAACGCGCGTCTGGCGTATATACAAAACTTAGTCCTGGTATCTATGATGAGTTTATTTATTATACATGATTATTAAGATACATTTGGAAACAGTCTTAGTATCTATTATTGCTCGAATGAGTTAAAAGGTCAAGTTAATTTCAACATGTTTAAATGTTGCAGAAAGCTTTTTGTATACTAGAATGGCTATAAGTCGTCCATCGATACGTGAATGTTAACATATCTTTTTGTATGTGTTATTGATAACAACCAATTGTTTGCATTATATTTGAATTAAAATAAATAAATGCAAATGTGTTATTAACCTTGTATTTACTTTAATATTTTAAAGTTCGATGTAAGCAATATATCTTACGTATTTATATATATGACTCGTCTAAACATCAACCCAACAATGTTAGATCTGTAAATTTGCTTTCGCAAATGTTTGGTTCTTCCCTCGCCGGGATTCGAACCCATGCTACTGAGATATCGTGACACCAAATCGCCTGAACTGTAGCCGTCCCGCTAGACCACACGACCACCTGGGCTTCATAAAAATGAAGCTTTCGGTGGCCGGTTGTAACCTTTCCACGTCAGTTTTAATCTAGCGTCGTACTACAGTACATATTATATATAAGGCATGCAGATGTTATTCTTACAGATCAGCTAGATTATCTATAGTAAAGGATTCCACAAATTAATGTAAGATACAGTCACAGAAAGTACGTCTGAGCCGGTAGATACAGTTTGAAATGTTTACAGACCAGATCAGAAAGAAATAGCCTTATTCAATGTACTGATACAAAAAAGGAGATATGGTTTACTTTCAAATGGAACAACTATCTATAAAAGTCCAAAAGGATCTGTAGGAAACCTAAAATTTTGATTTGATCCTCGCATATTAACTTGAAGAACAATTTGCATTCTTAATATATCCACTTATAAGTTTTATTAAAACAAGAATTTCTCCATAGTACACGGATGCCTCATCTGCACCATCATTTTCTATGTTCAGTGGACCATACAAATGTGGTCAAATCTCTAATTTTGCATTAAAATTAGAAAGATCATTTCATAGGGAACATATGTACTGAGTTTCAAGTTGATTAGACTTCATCAAAAACTACCTCGATCAAAAACTTTAACCAGAAGCGGGACATACGGACGAACGAACGAACGAACGAGCAAACGAACGAACGAACGGACGAACGAAAGGACGAACAAGCAAACGAACGAACGAACGGACGAACAAACGGACGAACGGACGAACGGACGTACGAACGGACAAACTGACGCATAAACCAGAAAACATTATGCCCATAAATGGGGCATAAACAGTTTTGTCTTTTTTTTTGACTGCTTTACACTGGTTAAGCAATAATCGCTACAGTTGTTTTACCCATTTCGAATAAATCAAGATTTTAAGGGGTAGATCCATGATAAATGAAGAATCGTCAACACATACTTAAACTACGTTTGTGACAATTGTTGAATGGTTTAATATTCCAATATGATGTCATGTCAAACTTTATGAAATTGTAAAATTACAAGATTGAAGTC
The DNA here is from genome assembly GCF_036588685.1 of Mytilus trossulus. Classification (NCBI taxonomy): domain Eukaryota; kingdom Metazoa; phylum Mollusca; class Bivalvia; order Mytilida; family Mytilidae; genus Mytilus; species Mytilus trossulus. The sequence goes on from NC_086373.1 coordinate 83,265,448, forward strand.
ACGTTTTCCTAATTATAATATAGGGACATGTGACCATCACCTTTTAATTTGGGAAATAGATATGTTTATTTTTTACCGGATTCAATATACTATAATATGAGATGTATCCGGGTTTCAGTTGGGTTTTTTTTAAATATGCACTGTAAATGTTGATACTTAAATGCTATAACATGTATATATATCCTTAATTTATTTAGTTTTTAAATATATTTTACATAACGAAATCAAATTATTTTCAGGGGAAAGAAGTACGATTGATTTGTCGAAAACTGGTTTAAACCCCGCCACATTATTCATGAATGTGCCTGTCCCTACTCAGGAGCCTGTATTTCAGTGGTTGTCGTTGGTTTATGTGTAACATATTTTTTTATATATAAATAAGGCCGTTAGTTTTCTCTTTTGAATTGTTTTACATTTTCTTATCGGGGCCTTTTATAGCTGATTATGCAGTATGGGCTTTGTTCATTGTTGACGGCCGTACGGTGAACTATAGTTGTTAATTTCTGTGCCATGTTTGTCTCCTGTGGACGGTTGTCTCATTGGCAATCATATCACATCTTCTTTTTCATATTAACCATCGGATTCAACCCTGCCAAATGCAATTGTTAAAAACCAGTCTGTATAGGACTTTACAAGACTGATAAGTTTTGTCTAGGATTAAGTCTGGCGATGGGCTAAACACGAGGAAGAAGACGTACAATCTATTTTCGAATGGATTAAGACTGTGAGGTCTTTAATAATAATCACAATTAAGAAACTTGATACTCTATTTATACCATGCTACATCAATCCTAAAACACAAAATTGTTGCAAAGTACTTGTCTTACATTTGTTCCATAAAATATAATGGCCAACGTTAATACAAGTATCTCGTCTGAGAACAGTTAAATCTGATTCCAACAACAAATATTCTTCAATTGACATTGTCTAGAAGTTTGATTTTTGATTGACAACATATTTAATTGTTACGTTTTGATGACGTCTTCTTCAACAGTAATTGGCATTCCAATGGGAACAAACTGTGCCCTCTTATTGCCGACTTGTTCTTTTATTCATATGCCGCAGAATTTATAACGAAATTTATTCAGAAGAAAGAAATGAATGTAGAAGTTTTTTGTGGTAGATTCACACCGTATCTTCTTATCAAAGTCTTTATTTGTTTTGTAGAAAGTGCGAATAAAAGTGTTTGTATTATATTAAGTATAAAAATGTTGATATCTGTTACAAGTATATATATGTTTTAATCCAATACTTTATCAAATAATATGAATGGCTATATTAATAACTCAAAAACATCATTCAAAATGGGGATTAATGTACTCTTAAAAAGCAAATTTAAAAGGGGACGATTATTTTTATTTTCAAATAAAAAGCAACACACAATTAATAGAGGTCTGCTGCTTTATTCTCATTTCAAAATATATCAAACATTACTGGAATAACATATTATAATTGCATGAAAACTCATTTAACAAGAATAATTGATGCATGCGATATATGTATATATGTCATTATGTCTTTGTTATATCTTTGTATTTTGTATTTAAAACAGGAAGAATATAATTGACTTTAAAATTGTGTGTCTATATAATACGCAACACCCGTAAAGAACGTAAATAAAATGTATTGATGCGTTCAACAGATTTATTTTTTAGACTAGGAAGTATTATATGAAATGGTTTCTATTGTGAATACTTAATGACAGGGCATACATTTTTTATTATAAGCTGTGCATGACATATGGAGTACCTTTTGTTTTATATCTTCTATATTATAGCATGTAAGTATATAGAAACTTTACGATATAATGTACTATACCTATACTGAATCAGGACACATGATTTGTACACTAACAATTTATGGCATACGTATTTTTGGACCTCTTACAGAAATCAGATTTGGTAAACCCTTTCACCATACGTCTAGTAAGTGATGTATCTTACAACTATAAGCCCACATTTTAAAGAACCGTTAGAAATGAGAAAAATGTAACCAGTATCTTGACCAGACAAAAACTGATGAAAAAACAAACATTCCCTATGTTATTTTCAAATGCTGTAAAAATTTCGAGTCCATTACTTTACCATAGCTACTTTTCAGATCGGTTGATTATTATCGTGTTTTTGTGTATCACTATATTCAGTGCTTGTTCACAACTACACGTTTAACAACCAATCAACAATTCACGTTACTTGACATTATACTTTACTATCTAGTAATCATTGTAAAATTATAAGCCTTGCATATAACTTATAAGTAATGATAATGTAAACGCTTCATAAATAACTTGGGAAGTAAGAAAAATCAACAGAGACGAGTGAAAAACATCATAAGAACAAAGTTTTATTTCAGTGCATTTATAATGTTTATTTACATGCAATTAAAACATGAAACAGGTCATTTTTCATTTATTGAAAGGAGTATTTAAATACCTTTGGAAGAATTCCAATAAAAATAACTCGGTTATTTTTATTACAGTATCGTGTGTTTTGTCAATAAAACATGAGCATAGACAGTTGGTATACAAGGAGCATGAAATCGTAAAGAGACAAAGTGCACCTCCAGACAACGAAACAACGGTAAATGAAAATGAAACAAACTCTTATTTCTTTGGTCATATCTGCTGTCTTAGTTCTGAAATAATTATGCTGAGTTCTTTCGTTTCCCTACGACTACAAAATATGTTGTAAATTGGTATGGATAATAACTGTGCTTTTTGCCGATCCATCTGATATGGTGCCGAGTAGAGACAGAACAATATTGGTTATGGGGTATGCCAGTTGCTCCTGTTTCTCAAATAGGATTACAAAACGTTTTTCATTTCTTTTCTCATTTATTCTGCTCATATTCAATAAATGTTACCTGACTTTTGACATTCATAAATTTTCCCGATTTCACTAAATGATGTTATTAGAGAAATAAGTGTTATTAACTTGCCTTTCGGTACCAACAGTTACTCATCTATTCAACCATTAACAATTCCAAAATATTTCGTTCGTCAAAATTATGTGATATGTCGGAAGTTTATTTATATTTCAGTCTCTTTACAAGATCTTGCTTTTATCTGGGTTTTTTTACCATTGGGGATTCAAGTCTTATGCCATCTTCTCTAGCCAAGGGTTACTATCTACTTCATTCCTCTCCACCCTTTTCAGAATAAGTTTTTGTAATAACATTTGTGATAACAATGTTCCGCCATCTATCGGTAAATTAAAGTCACCATTCCAAATACATTATTCTTGACCAATGGTAGCACCTGAACTCTTCAATTTGGAAGTAAAAACACGGTAGCGTCTAGATTCTGAACACTTGGTTAAGCAGGAGACAAAAATATACGTTGACATTCATGCATTTGTGCAAGATACATGCAGAAACTTCTATTAATTGATTAAAAACATTCAAATTGTCACTAAATATAGTCGTATGGTAAGGATGTAATGACTTGTTGCACAATAAGCACGTTGCAATTGTTTACAAACACTTTCTACATTTACTAATGCTCATGTTAAAGTAGCTTTTTGATTGGATGCAGCGAGTTTCTACTGCAAGCAATGAACATCATTACATTGTGTCTCCGAAACTCTATCTCAATCCGCCAAGAGAGAAGAGGATGAACGTAACCCTTGGTTAGCGAAGATGGTCTTATGCATCTATCTAATATCAATGACCGAATTTTATTTTTTTTTCCTTTTTTCTGATTCATATGAAAACAACATTGTTGGGGTTTTTTTACAAATGTAAGATAGATGCTGTATGTGCTTTGGTACGGAAAGTCATATCCTTTATGGCGTTCTATCGAAATTAACGTTTTGGTATTGAAAGATAAGTAAAAATAACCGCATTTATTTTACTATCATATATTGACAATTATCAAATAAATCGTAATTGATATTAAAAGCATTTTAATGTCAATAACAGAACCTTCCCTTTTTTTGTAATGTATGGAATACATTGAATTATAAGTAAATCACTTATTAATCTATTATTTTGTTCTTGTTTTCTAGTATTTGTGTGTATATCCATTTAAGCAGGAATGTATTTACTTAAGTTGTTTGTTTTCAGTGATATGAAGAATAATTATCAAATGAATTTCACTACTAATATTGCAAATAAACTAAGCTGGAAATATATTGTTATTCAGATAACAGACACCCATGACTATTACACATCTAGAATTATATCTGATCCAGATGAAGCCTACTGGAATGAATTGGAAGGACACACGAAACATACCCTATCTAATGACCACCATCTTCGATACTCGGTAATATAAATAGTAAATGTATAAAATTTAAGTGTCAAGGTTTTGATATCTCAACTGTTTTATTCGTTTAATACAAAATTTAATCCTGGTATCTATGATAAGTTTATTTATTTTTACAAATTATGCATTATCATTTTGGAAGTAACAAAGCCTTCATTCAAATTATTTTTCAAAACTCATGTAATTGAAAATGTAAGATTTAAAAATCTAAATGGAAATTTATCAAAATTCAAGTTCTGACAGCAGTTCGAATAACTAAAAAGCTTTCGTATAAAAATGTTTTTGTTTTTTAATCAAACGTTTGGATTTTTTTTCTCAGTTTGTTACAGTGTCATTTCAATTTCCCTTTTACGGACACCTGATGAATAGATTTGCAATCACAACACAAGGTAAGACAGTCTACATTACCAGAGTAATCGTTCTTAGTGCGAACATATATGCATATGGAGCGTCTGGATGACCAAGAATATATTAACCCACGTCTTAAAAAGGATAAGATAACATAGATCATCAAAGATATTATATCATACAATAGACATGGTATAAAATAATTACACAAATACAAAGAACACAATAATATACAATACCACATATACCAAAGGACATGGTCGCAGTTACTTGTAAATAGTTGAAAATTATTTCCCCTCATACTGTGGATTCATTAATATTCGTTGGGTACCAATTTTCGTGGATTTCGTGGGTACAGGAGAACCACGAATTCAAATGTCCAACGAAATACAAATTTTGTAAAGGAATGAGTGTAGACTTTGCCAAAACCACGAAATTAAATATCCACGAATATGTAAGTTTTCCTCAAACCACGAAAATTGGTACCCACGAAAATAATGAATCCACGGTAATATAAAAAGTAAAATAACAAAAATACTGCACTCTGAGAAAAATTCAAAAACGGAAAGTCCCTTATCAAATACCAAAATCAAATGATAAAACACATCTAACAGATGGACAACAACTTTCATATTTCGGACTTGGTACAGGCATTTTTCAAAAGTAGAAAACGGTGGATTGAACCTGGTTTTATAGCACTAAACCTGTCACTTGTATGACAGTCGCATCATATTCAGTTATTTTTACAACTATGTGTGTAAAATCGTGTCGTCGAACACTCTTATACCAATGACTGCAAACAATAAGACGATTTCATACAGCAACACCAAAAACAGTAAAAGAATTTGATAATGTTAAATATAAAAAAAAAGATGGGAGAATTCGATCCATGACAGTTGCAAAGTTATATAGCAATAGCTCATATTGACCTTTTGCTCAAGTGAATCAAAACTAATCGTCTCATAACATTTATTCCAATATCCAAACTTATACTATCAATCAAGATATAGAAATTTAGACAAGATTCTCAAACAATTGGTCCGAATAACAATCCTGCCAAAAAAAGCTCCTATTAGAACGAATATTGATACGAATATAAATAAGACACAACACAGAGTTTTCACAAAGCACATATTTCAAAGGAAAACATTGATTTGTTGTTCTGGTTAATGCTTTGTTGAGGTTCAGTAAACTGACGTTTTTGCAAATTAAAAACGATGAAGGAAAAACATTCAACACAATGGCTTAAATGAATTTATATATATTTATATATATATATTTATATGCAAGTCAAAACAAAACGTCCTGAATCGAATGACAAATGCAAAAGATAACATAATCAAACGAATGGAAAACAAGGTTAGAGATACTTTATAGTGCCAATTCTACGTCTTTAATAATAGCTTCATGTTTTCGTTTTATTAAAAAAAAATTTTTTATGGCTTATTGTGATGATGTGATAGTTACACCATTATAACCAACCAGCGAAGTTTTCAAATGCACCCAAGCTCTAATCAGTTATATAACTACATGTTTAATATTTTTTATTTCAGGATTTCTTTATATGAGTACTTTTACTCACCCTGATTTAGACTGGGCGTTTACCCATTATATTGCACCGTTAATGGGGAACTTTGACACCATTGGGAATGACTCACACATTCTGTACAAAGACGATGGTAAGTTTTCTGACGTATATAGGCCAACTGATAACATTCTAAAATTATAAACTAAATAAAAATGTATTTTTCAAGAACAATAAGGGAAAAAAGTAATGTCAGTTGCCAAATCATGTTGAAAGTTAATTAAGTACATCACTTGTATAACTTCAAAATGTGTCCAACATGCAGAATTAAACACTGAATTTTGCAATTTAATTTGTCAAAATTTGTTTTGAATTCATTTTCCTTTAAGTGTAGGTAGTACGGCTATATTAACAGATCATCATGATAATAAATAACATTTGTTTTATCGGATAGATATTTCCTCATAATAAATTAATGAATATAAAATTGGTTTCGATAGGATCATATACATGTACTTATTTCAAGAACATGTTGGATATTAAGTTTGTACGTATGTCTGTTTCTTCTTTATACATGTAAGACACAGATTGAAATTGACTTTAGTCTTCATTGATTTTCATTAATGTTTTTATGTTATAATTGTAGGACACAGTTTTGTTATAGAATGGAGAAATGTTGAACTAAATGACCAACCTGAGAGTACGTAGCTATACACATATTGCACATGTTACAATTATATGTCTCTAATTGGCATGATTGCGTTTGGTTTTTTTTTGGTGGGAGTTATGGAGCAATTACCATCAATATCTGTAGGAAATTTTTTTATAAAACTAAACTTTTATCTTTTTCTTTTTTTGCACTTATATGTTTCTGTTACATGTTTCATTGTCTTTTTCTTATAGTTGATGCGTATCCCTTGGTTTGAGTTTCGACTTCTGAATAGCGTTATAATAATGCTCTATTTGTTTAATGTTTTTAAAAATTAACGAACTATTGTTTAGGAATATATTAACTAAGTTCTGTATGCACGTTATGTACATTTATAAGAAATGATTGATATATACATTGTTATCAAAAACAAATTGTGTATGGTCTTTGCTGCTAATTAACTCTCTGGTTTTGGTGTCGAAGTTTTTAATGAACCATTTTCATTTAAAATTATTTCTGTTTTTACGTGTTTTATATCAAACTTAGGTCTTCTAGTATACAAAATGTATTGATCTTGTTGTTACATTTTAAGGATCGTATGACTTGAAGTGAAGTTTCGGTAGACATGCATAATAAATTAAAGCTCATTTGAATTTGTGGGCATGTGTCACAATCAAATCATGTGTAAAGAGGTAAAACAATTAGAATTGCTACCAATTAAACCAGTTTTGTCAATAATTTATCAGTATTAAGATATTCTTTTTTTATAATTAAATGTACTGTAGAGGTAATCACTTTAAGCGGAACACTAACACATTCTGCATTCAATACTAATAAAAAAATGTTTTCTTCGAACACAATTTTGTAAAAAACAATGGATGATATGTTGATAATATTTCAAACATGTTTTTCTTCATAGAAGGGGCCTACACCTACCAGGCCACACTTTTTGAAAATGGTACAATATTATTAGCTTATAAGTCAGTAAGTATATTCATGAAACATTTAATAAGCTTTGTTGCGTTGCATTGTATATGTTTATAGCTGTTCAAAGCAAAATCCTAAAATTCTTCCGAAGCTGTGTCGAAACACAATACAATACAGATACTGCATATTCTTGAATAAAAAATCCTCTTGTCAAATGCGTTTAGGACTTTGTGCTATATGTATACCCTTATATTAACTAACTAAGCTACCTTGTCATGCTGTTTTGATGCTGTAGTTATAATTTCTACGTTGTTGATATATACTATTTGCTCACTGATGAGCCGAAGGCCTTATGATGATCTCTAGTTTAATACTTCTGTTTTATGTGTTCTCTTGTGGATAATTGCCTCATTGATATTAATACCACATCTTGTTTTGTTAAATAAATATACTTTAAAAATGTTGCACCATGATTGTTTTTGAGAAAAATTTCCTTTTTTTTTCCTTTTCATTGTTTACATGTATGTAGCTATTCCTAAATGTATTTTTAATGCGAGAATGTAGCATTTTGTACTTTTATCAAAGTAGCATTGTACTCCAACTTTTGTAATGGTCTTCTGGTTCTAGCATTGAAGTGTGAGTATTTAAACTGATGTAAGGGGTAAACAATCATAACTGTGACAATGAGACCAATCATAACATTAAAGGCATTGATAATTTGCTCGGGGATTTTTATAGAACGTGTCGAGATTTCATTGTCAGAAACACCATGTCCCTTTTAATTGAGTCATTTGTGAAAGAATTGTCGCGATTGGCAAGAAAATCAATACTGGTATCTATGATGTCTGTGTTACTAACAGGTATACCTAAAGTGATATTTACTCCATTTTAAAGTTTAGCAACAAGAGTACAAAAAATAATGCTTTAAGATTTGTATATATAATTTATGTAAGAGGAATTGAGATGTTATTTCTATGGGTTGCACTTTGTAAATACAGCTGTTTCTCAAAACACGACGTTTTTGGAAGATCTTCAATATTCATAGAAAATTAATTTTGTTTACATACTGGTTCCCAGTTATGCTCTCTGTATTCCATCTCACAGAGACATAACTTGGGAATGTTACCAGTAAATAAACATGTGCATATTGTGTACATTGAAATCTGTGGTAACCTTTCATTCGAGGTAGGGGCAGTTAAGACAATTGGTGTTAGTTTAAACTCTGAGAAGTTCAGTGCATATAAACGTTGAAAATATGCCGCACAGCCCTAATAATTGTTTTGCATATAAACTTTCAATTCTAGGATAAGATTTTTTTCACCACTTCAAAGTAAAAGTGGTACAATTTTAGCCGTAAAAAGAGTTCCTATAGGAAATTGCATGCAGTGTCAATATTAACAGAAATACAACCTTTAGAATGTAATTCCTGTTTCTTCTATAATATAATCCAATCTTTCATTCTTTAAAAGATAATCTCTAAATATTTCTCAATGCACAATTTTTTAGCATTTATGTGAGAATAATCTATTCTAAGTGTATATCTATTTAATTGATGTCAGGAACAATCTAGTAGTGAAAACATAATTTTTTACCTATTACAGATTCCAGATACGAATATATCTGGTCAGGAATGGCCGGTTAAAGTTGGTATATCGGACGCTTACTACTATGATCGGGAATTCTATTGTAAGTAATTGGAATACTGTATGCATATGTGGAAATAACAACGATACATTGATTTAAAGTTAGTCTACATTATGTGTTTTGAGCATTTTGAATAGGACAGTGCTATTTTTATTTTATACAAATCCCAATGAACAAGAGTTGTAGATTTTATTGGTTAGGGCTTCATTGTTATTCTTACAGAATGAATTCATAGAATTTGGAAAGGAATATAATAATATTCACCGAATTAAAATCGCGACTGAAGGAGTTAATATCTTTGCTTTTAAACACATTAAATATACTAGACTTATAACAAAGGGATTAATATAATTTGCCAAATTTGTTTCCCAATCCACTATAAATAAATATGTTTAAATAAAATGGGGTTTTAAACTATCAATTGCTATAGATTCCAGATTCATTTAGGACTGAAAAAGTAATTCAAATTCTATTTAGTGACTGTCTAATGCTTTTTGTTTTATATAAAACTTCAAAAATACCAGGTACCATAATATTCGTCAAACTTTTGTTTAGAGCGAATAAAAAATAGAGCTCATTATGAATTATTGTGATTTTATTTCGGATTTCGATATTTTAGTTTTTTTTACTTTTTATTTCAGTTGGAGGATACATCAGATATATAGTTAAATACCATGACATAAAAATAAATGTGACAGACCTTGGTGATAACACTGCTGTTGTATTGGATCCTTTACCGAGTAAGTCCAAAATACTAGTAGTTTAGAATTATATACGCATTTGATTGATCTCCGCTCTTCTCTATGTCTTATTTGTGCATAGGGGACATGGTTTGTAGAAGGAACTGTTCTATTATGTTTACCATGTGAAACCCCTATTGGTCTTTATTTGCAATGATGATGCAACCTTCAAGTCGATTAATTAGATATAGGAAGATGTGGTGTGAGTGCCAATGAGACTGTATGTTATTTTCCCTTAATCAAGCATCCTTTGGTAGATTTGTACTCATCTAATTCAATGCAAGTAATATTGCTACAAAGAACAAATATCATGAACTTTCTTATTCTTTATCACACTTTTCAACCTCTCTCAAAAGATATCCTTTTTTTTCTATTTTGCAACTTTTTTAAACATCATTTAATAACACTATATATCTATAACTCTGTTGAAAATGAGAGAGGCATTGTACTCATATTTAATTATTTCCATCTGAATTGCTACTAAATTTTGATAAAAAATGCGTTTATTTGATGTAAAACAATTTTCAGCTTGTAATCAAGCTAGAACATGTGAAGATTGTACATCATTGAATATTGGGTTTAACTGTTCTTGGTGCCATGCAGTATCAAGGTGTTCTGATGGAATAGACAGGCATATGCAGGCATGGGAAAATAATGGCTGTGCAAATAATGTAAGTTGACAAAATCACTGGTACTTTATCACTGTAGTGTCTGCATGATTTTTTTTTAAAAGAGCAATACAGACATTTGTTTAGAAATTAAACAATCTGATTGGATAACAACAAAAAATGTTGCATAATCGTCATGATATTCACATAAAATCAATGCTGGAAAACACACCTATTGGACAGTGTTTAGTGCGGGGTTCAGACAAGAAGAACGCATAGCTTATTTCAACCTTGTTTCCATTCCAAGTTGATTATTATGTTTTCCATATAAAGGGTAGGTATGTATTGTGATAACTTCTTTGTAGTAGTATCTTCTTTACAAACGCACCAACTGATATACATACAATTATGTAGGTGCTATATAGAGGAAGGAGAGTTCGTTTTCTAATATGCTTTAATCTAATCAGACAGTTTCGTACAAAAAACAGATGGTAGAACAAACCAAGAATGGCATTACAGGACGAAAAGACAGAAGACTAATTAAATACGTCATACTAATATAAGAAAAACTCGTTTGTGTATCCATGGCGAGAGTAAATTCGTTGAATGTCTCACTTTAATATTTTTGACACAATCGAGGACAAATATATCCTCTTCTTATATTACCATTCGTTCGCTATAGTAGTAAAAAATAAGGAAATTATAAAGGAACACAATATGAAAGGAAACATTGAAAGTTCAGGAAGGTAGCAGCAGCTATTTGTTTGACAATGCTGCTTAAGATAAAAACAAGATAGCCAAAAATTATTAAGGTTGTGTGAAGATTCACCATACTACATGTATTTGATTAAAATTAAAAGTATTTTATTGATGTATAAATTTGTTGTTGTTAATTGTTTAACATATCTCAAATGTGTTCGTAATGTTAACGTTATTCTTGTGACATGTAACTTTAAATTTATAATGACCTAGGGCTTTGATACATTGGATAAATGCACGATACCACCAACAACAATCCAATCTACAACAACGACAAAACCAACAACTACGAGAATGCTACAGACAACAATAGCATCACCAAGGGTAATTTGATTAATATATTTTATTTTACTGAAAACTGTTTGTGTGCTTTTGTATAGCTGGAAATAACACATCTTTAAATGATTTCAAATTTGTTTTTTCAAAATGAACATGTTTTGGCAATTTTTTGTTGTTGTATACATAAGTAAAGAATTTCGCACATTTCACGATTTAAATCCTTTAACTCTTTATATTGATTTCAAATCTTAGTTTCTAATTCAGTGTTCTAAAACAAAACCATTGTAAATGCATGCATAACGAATCAAACCCAGAAAAAAGTTATATTTTTAAAAGTCATATGAAACCTCAAATTAAAAAAAGAGTGGATATGGGTGTTTTTTTATAACAAAACGAATAGTTTTCATTTTTAAACTTATGTTCATATACTTTTTCCTGAAGTTGACTGTTTAATTTATTTACATACTTTTTTTAACTACATGCTTCCAAGAAGCAATTTGCCGACATGCAAGTGACCTTAGCGTAGCCCTTTTCGTAAAAATCTGCTGATCGCAATACGCATGGACATGTCACTGAAATAAACTATTATCTGAGTGTACATGTTATTCACGTGCTCAGTATCCATGCCTCTTTGTTAATTGTTTACTTTAAGGTGACAATCGGTATAGGACGGCTTCAAAACACGACAATTATTGAGCTGCCATATTTTCACATCAAAAGTGTGTCAGAAATCATATCTGATATTCTTCCCCCAGTCATAATAACCTTCCATCATTACCGAACTGAACAAAGAAATAACACAACGGGTGCCGTATACGGCACAGGAATTGCTTACCCTTCTGGAGCACCTGATTTCACTCCCGGTTTTTAGTGGAGTTCGTGTTGTTTCTTCTGTATTATTTATAACTGTTGATGTAAATGTCATTTTTTTTTCTTAGTCTTTGTGTACTCCTTGGTTTTGATTGTTATTGTCTTTGTATCACCTTTCGAGGCATCAATGTTGAGCTTTTTCACATAATTGACATAAACCAATTTCTTTTACCACAAGGCGTGTATCATCACATTTTGCTTAAGAGCCAATAGTCATTCAGCATATAGTTTAATCAGGAAAAAAATACAACATATTTTCTACTTTATTAATTGTCAGCAATATATCATTTGACAACATATACATTTTGTCTGCTCTTTTTTTCAGAAACAACCCCAAAGTGATGCAGTTCGTTCCAGTGATAGTAAGTTTGCTGACTATTTATAAAAAAAAATGCAGCTTAAGGTAGATCACAAGTATATCTTTTTTGAGACAGATTTTTTTTTATAATTTGCCAAAATGAAGATTTAACTATGCTTTTTTCAAAAATTAAATAAAAAGTCTGGGTCACCGTGCTATTTTTCAAACTATAAGCCGTTGAAAATTGCCAAAATTTGGTTAGTTTGTTCATGAAAAAACACATCAGTGTTCAGAAAAAAAGTTCTATGAGAAAGAATTTTGAAATAAATTCTGAGAAGAAAGGTTTTATAACATGTTTTAAGAATATAAATAAATACATGGTGTCACCCAACTTGTTTTCTTGCTAGTAGTAAAAATTTTAAAAAATCCATATTAGCCCAATATAAATTTTGTACTAAAAGAGTTATCTCCCCTTAAATGGCTCCTTTGAAAAAATGATTTTTAAAACCAAAAAAATGATATTTGTTAAAATATTTTGGATAAAACCATTAATTAACAAGTTTTCTTTAAAAAGAAAAACAGTCTTACCAATGAAATGCAAATCTGTCTTCAAATTTGCAGATTTATGCAAATAACTAGACCGATTTTGTACTGATTGTACAAGTCAAGATGGCTGTATACAATTAATCTACCTCAATAAAAAATCACTTGTTTGATGTCTTTAGATATTCTTTTTTCTGCACTCAGTTGATATCAATTCTGATTTTGTTTATAAACTCGACATAAGCAATACTCATTATATAATTAATGATAACAGTCAGGATCCTACTTCGTCAAAATTATCTCCCCATTACGCCAGTTCATTTTCACAATCGTAGAAACGGAAGCCATTGTAGGGATGACGCGCTACCAATTTTACTCTTGGAAACCAATAAATTTATCCACATTGCACCATTACGATCCTTATATGTCAGTTGTATTTTTAAAGACAAATGTATCAACTAGCTAATGAGCATAAGTTAATAATCTTGTATGTATTGATTCAACTTAAAACTATTGTCTGATCGGTTGTCAGGTGGAATTTTCGAAATTCATAAACATTTAAAAAAAAATCGAATTAAATATTTCGTGGAAGGGCAGACTAGATTTTTTAAGTGTATGAAGACTATAAACTCTAGTTATCACACAAAAAAAAATAGAATTTTTCGAAGATATGCATTTTCATCATCCAACTTGAAAGACTGTCGTCAAGTACTTTCAGTAAAAAAAAATAGCTATTCGAACACACCTTCTCTGTTTTTGTGACTCATTAGATAGGTTTTTTATTTGACCCATATATTTCATCTTTTAGTACTGTGATTTTTTTGTGTTATAACGTCAACCTGTAGCTTTAATATATAAAAATGATAGAATCTGAAGCGAGACGATGTATGAAATATTCTTACTTTGTACGATATCAAGACAAAATACTCAACTCAAACACGCCCTAATATTAAAAGGCGCACTCGATTTTCTCTTTTTGATACAATTGTTACCCATTTTTTGGATTTTTTTCTTAAGTCACATAATGGAAGGGCAGACACGAAAATTACTGAACTAATAGATTGATATGTTTTCCGTCCGTGGTATTTGTTTAAAAAAAATCGGAGGTTATGCATTTTTGTCATCCAACTTGAAATACCCATGTCGTCGACTTGATATCTAACTGTTCTGCTTAACTATAAACTAGATAAATTGAAAACTTATGCAAATGGGGTTTTTAAAATAAAACACCTCGTAATTGAAAGGAAATTGCAATTTTGTTTGTTTCTATTAACTTTTAAAATTTTTGTCACTATAGTAAACAATACAGTAAATATTTATCGCCTTCTCTAATAAAGAGCTTCGATTCTTTTGTTCTATTTTAACCTGGTTTCCGACTGTAAGCATACATGAAATTAAAGAAAATACTTATCCATGAAATACATGTGCATGTAAAATCAAACCAAATGAAAGGCCATAATTTCCTAGAACAAAAATCATATAACGTAACATGTACTTGTATATCTAAAACAATTTAATATAGTAAGGTCCGACAAGTTTGACTGTCCCTCTGGAATCTTTCGTCCCTCTTTTACCATTAATTTAAATAACCTTATCCTAATGTTATAATATCATGAAAATGTATACTTTAATGAAATAAAAACAAGGCGATGAAGCTTTATAAAGAAGTGAGGTACCAATGAGACTTCTATCAAGAAACAACATTACACACAATTAAAGAACCACACCTTCTCAACGAATTAAAACATACATGATCATGAATTCCATTTGACCCACTTTTGTTGGAGAAATTACTTTCCCTTATACTGCGAATGAGCAAAACATTTGAAAGTCAATATTTTAAATTTTACCAGCATGTAACAAAAAAGGACTCTAATAGAACAAACACAACCTTCGAAGGTATATATCACAGTATTAGATAAAAAAAAATCTGATGAATACTGTGAATTCATTAATATTCGTTGGATACCAATTTTCGTGGATTTCGTGGGTACAGGAGAACCCCGAATTCAAATGTTCAACGAAATATACATTTTGTAAAGGAATGAGTGTAGACTTTGCCAAACCACGAAATTAAATATCCACGAATATGTAAGTTTTCCTCAAACCACCAAAATTGGTACCCACGAAAATAAATGAATCCACAGTAAAAAAGAGATAAACCAAATTGTTTTGAAATATAATAACTCTTTTTTAAATCATCTAGCTTACTTCCTTTTTATTTATTCAGGTTCCAATTCTGCAGTAATAGCTATACCAATCGTACTATTTGTAGTGATTATTGTTGTCTTACTTGGTGTTTGGATATTTTATGCACGCACCCATCCTAATACTAGATCCGGTATATGGTTGATTGAGGTAAATAGCTTATTTCAATTTATGTTTGTATATCTTAATATTACATTCAATCGTCTCAGAACTGCACTTTCATTCAATTATCATCATTTTCCTTTTGATTGTTTATTTGAACTGACAAGATATACGATAAAAAGCGTAATTGAACAAAAACATTACAAACAGAAGAAACTATAACTAATATTAAAGGTGGTGA
This sequence comes from Mytilus trossulus, assembly GCF_036588685.1. Lineage (NCBI taxonomy): Eukaryota > Metazoa > Mollusca > Bivalvia > Mytilida > Mytilidae > Mytilus > Mytilus trossulus. The sequence goes on from NC_086373.1 coordinate 83,281,453, forward strand.
ATGACGATATAAATGTTTGATATTAATTACACAACTATAGTGACTAACGGTCACAGTAAGTAAAATGCTTTGTTTTAATTATATGTTCATCTTTTCAAAATAATTGCTTTTATATAAAACTGCTAGATTTGTATTGCCTTTGAATATTGTATTTTTATCTATTTTTGCTGTTTTAGAATTCTCCACGGAGGATAAAAGAAAAGATTTCTGAGATATCATTTTTCAAGAACTCATCCAAAGAAGATAGTGTGCGCATAAAATCTAAATACGAGGCTCACGAAAATATAAGCAACGCTTGATTTTGCAAAGTTTCTTGGTGTAAGATGGTGTCGTCGATTTAATTGTATTGTAATCATTTTCTGCTATAAACAAATATGTATCATATTAAACAACTTATAAAGTGAACCAAGTTAATTAAGAACGTGTATTTTATGATTCAATGAATCCAATATAAATTATGTTTATAAACATAAGTCAATTTGTCCTTGTGCTATGGTCAATTAATATGTGCCACTAGAATATTTCAGTGTGGAACTAGAGTACTTTCTTATATTAGCAGAGGCGAGAATTTGACGGGTTTTTTTGTAAACTCTTGTGTAGTTTGCTTGATAAATATTCAACACTTGCAAAATACTATCTCACACAGACGAGAAATATTTCAACATTGTTATAAAATTATAAGTTTCTATGAAAGGTATGCAACAACTAACACAAATAATATTTTTTAAAAGTTTTCAAATCTTTTAATTAATAAAGTCGCCCATATCACAGCTTCATGTGAGTACTTTAATGTTTTACTTCTTTTCTGAAGCATGTGACCACATTATCAATGTCAAAAGATACTGGGGCTTGTGATAAGATTTTGGCAAATATGGGTGTATGTCAAAAATAGCGAAAAGACCATAATGAGTCTTTACCATCACCTATTCTATCATTTTATTCTATCAGAACAATATCCACGAATTCAGCAATTTTCTGTAGTTAAGGGTGGATGTCCTTTGTTGCGGTTCGATAACAAAAGATGTACTCATTGAAAAAATAATTCCATGGGATAATCATAGACAATCACACTCCGTGGATGCAATGTGTTACGTTAAATAACAAACTGATTACCAGTATTTTGGATACATGCATCTTTTGATTACATCATGTTAGCTTTTAGGTAGGTTTCATTATTCGTGTGTTTCTCTGTCTTGTATATTCTTCCATTTATTTGTATTGTAGTCCTGTCATGTATTGTTGTCATTTTAATGTTATATTTAACATTGTCCTAAATGCTGGAGGTTTGGCATGCCACATTGTCATATTATATTTGATGCATTCCCCTAAGTTTTAGTTTGAAACCTGGATTTTATTTTTTTTTCAATCGATATATAAGTTTCGAACAGCTGTATACTACTGTTGCCTTTCTCTATCTTCACCCATCCGATATGAACCTGCAGACGAAACAAATACACAGAAAATATGTATTAACAGATATGTTTTAAATATATTATTTTAGAAATCTTTACAAAATGTCGGAGTCAAATTCAGGAAGATTAAATCCAATAATAAAAAATAAAAGTTCCATAAGTATATAATCATTAAACTTTTAATATGTAAAAAGCTGCATGATATCAAACAAAATTAGTAAGTATCGACCTAGGAATTGTGTAGTAAGTCTTATTATCGCTATTTTGTGCATTTTTCGTTTGATCTTTTTTTGTGATAATTTTCATATCATGCTACTCGCTTGAGATGGAATAATTATCACTAGAAACTAAGGAGACCACGTGGCGTTGCTAACGAAATTGACATGAACATGATGAAATTGACAACGTCGTCATAGGTAAAATAGCGATAAATAGATTATCATTGGTCATCTCAACTCGCTTGCTTTTCTCACTTTCGCTGTACCAGCTCAAGCGAGAAGAATCAATCTCGTTGAGATGATCAACGATAATCTATAACTATACAAATCCTTTGTATCGACGTTTCATTCAAACTATCATACAGTATATTAATGATAATGACAATGTGCTTTAGTTTGTTGACAATGTAACCCTGAACTTAAATATCCTGTTGACAATGTTACCCTGAACTTAAATATCCTGTTAACTACAATTGATCGATGGGGTTTATCTTAATTATTTTCTAATCAATCAACTACCATACGACTTTATGTAAATAGATGGTTTATCCCCCGGAGTAGCAATACTTGAATTAAATATAATGCATTGTAACTTATAAATTGAATGTACAAAAACTATTCTTCCAAGTATTTAGGTCTTCGAAGGGACAATTTCAATACAAATTTAATGGGCAGTATATGTATACTTTTTTGTTCACAAAATCATGAAATGACAGATCGGACGTGGGTTATACCCCTTTTTTCTAATTTGTTTGTCTTTCTTTTCCAAAGTCCAAATTATAAACGGCAGTTCTGTAAATATTAACAGCATGTACATGTCATGCTATAATTATATCCTGATTTTTTTTTATACCAACAACACCTTTTTTTTAATTGTATATTGGAGGTTAACGAGTAAAATGCAATGTATACATAAAACATGCAGTAACTTCTCAGAAAGTATGAAAAGAAGCTAGTATTATCCTTTTACTCCAAGTTCCGTAATACATATCTTGTAAACTCATCAAATAATCTATAGCTTGGTGACTATGCCAACCACATATATCCCATAAAACACATCTATCTAATCGAGTTAAATGATAAATCAAATACACTTTAATAATAAGCTTGCCTTTTATCTAGAGCTTGACAAAAATATTGGTCGTTAAGGAACTACATTTAACTCGTTGCTCGTAATGTCAAATTATTCAAGCAGTATGAATCATTATATCTCGCAGTACTAATGAATACTACTTACTTACAATACAAAAGACTTTTTTTTATAAAGGATTTCTGTAACGAGGCTATTGAAAGAAGCTTCACAATGGTAAAATGGAAGTAATCTCTCGAAAAATTTACGGACCTTATCATCATTTGATTGAAGATTATCATGAACCCGTCCACCTTCAATAAAAGTTGATAACCGATTGCGACTTATTTCATACCTGCCAACTTTCCAAAATTCCCATGGGGGTTTTACATGCAATATGGCTCTGTAAGTCCTTCAAAACCTTCAAGGGGGCCTTCAGATATATTTAAATGTTGTTTTTGGGCTTCTCCATTCTCTTACAAGCCTTGTAAAATTAATTGGTTTGTTTAAAATTTGTTGACAAAATTGCTCTTTAAAAATTACCATTTGGGAGCCTCCATGGTGGAAATCCCCGCAAATAGTGAGAGGTATGTTAATACCTTACTTTGAATTTATCTGTTTTCCTTTCCTTTAAAGATGCGGATACTCCGTGTCTTGTTATGTTGCTCAAACTTTAGTTTTCCTTGCGTTGTCTTGTGAATTGTTGTATATCTTTAATATTTTTTCTTTTTAGCGACGCTATAATTATTTTTTTCCAACTAATGATTTTATTTTGTTCCATTTGTCTCCTCTGTCTCTTCTTTATACAAGTGTTAAAATTAAAAGTTGTGAACAGAGGTTATCAAAGATCACCAAATGCACTATTTGATAAAAAAAAATTCAAGTAAAACACAAAACAATTACTGACAAGGCTATTAACTGAATTAGAATAGGTGTAACAATGAAATAAAACGTTCAACCAGTGTTCTCTTTACTTACGGTAAAAGTTTATTACATCTCCCAGGTTTTTATCCAAGACGGCACACACAACTTAAGTGGGAGGAGTATATAGACTAAGATAATTTATTTACTGTGAAGTTTACTCAACTGAATGGATGCATTCCTTTACCAGGTGCATGAATATCAAGTATGTAGCGCTGTTATCTGAACTCGCGTGTTATTGCAATATAACGATTAACTTTAAAGAATATACATTAAAATCAGTCCAACAATTATATTAGGGATAACGAAAACAAGTAAGCAAGACATTATTAAGCTAATGTGAAACTGTCAAAGTGATTCTTATATGATAATATTTGTATTCTGGTCTTTTCTTTTTGCTAATATGCGTTTTTGTATGACTTTTTGTATTTCTTGGTTACATATGACGTAGCTCTGTACTTATTCATCCCTTCAGTGTGTTATATTTTTTATGATAATTTCGGTATTTTTTCTTTCATTTTTGCTAATGTGCTTTGTCTGTGTGCATTTTTTTGGTGTTTCTATCGCGCATGTTACGTTGCTCTGTCATTGTGGCACTTGGTTATGGTAATAATAGTTATTAAAGGTACCAGGATTATAATTTAGTACGCCAGACGCGCGTTTCGTCTACATAAGACTCATCAGTGACGCTCATATCAAAATATTTATAAGGTCAATCAAGTAAAAAATTGTAGAGCATTGAGGATCCAAAATTCCAAAAAGTTGTGCCAAATACGGCTAAGGGTATCTATGTCTGGGATTAGATAATCCTTAGTTTTTCGAAAAATTCAAAGTTTTGTAAACAGGAAATTTATAAAATGAAAACATAATTATTATTCATGTCAACATCGAAGTGTTGACTACTAGGCTGGTGATACCCTCGGGGACGAAACGTCCACCAGCAGTGACATCGACCTTGTGGTCTAAATAGGTACCAGGATTATAATTTAGTACGCCAGACGAGCGTTTCGTCTACATAAGACTCATCGGTGACGCTCATATCATAATATTAATAAAGTCAATCAAGTAAAAAGTTGTAGAGCATTGAGGATCCAAAATTCCAAAAGTTGTGCCAAATACGGCTAAGGAAATCTATGCCTGGGATAAGATAATTCTTAGTTTTTCGAAAAAATCAAAGTTTTGTTAACAGGAAATTTATAAAATGAATACATTATTGATATTCATGTCAACACCGAAGTGTTGACTAGTAGGCTGGTGATACCCTCAGGGACACAACTTCCAACAGCAGTGGCATCGACCAAGTGGTTTAAATAGTTATCAAAGGTACAAAGGTAAATGTTTATTTATATATCTGTTTGTTTTTATAGTGATTAAGACAGTAACACAAAGTTTACTGCTGTATCCCTATTTTGACATTTTTACCTTTTATGTCGTTTGTTTTGTTCACACATCGTTGTCAATATAGAGGAATGTTATATACGACTGTCATACAAGTGAGATGTATAGCTAGCAATAAAACCAGGTTTAATCCACTATTTCCTACATATGACAGTTGTTGTCCATTCATTTGATGTGTTTGAGCTATCGATTTTTCCATTTGATTAGGGACTTTCCGATTTGATTTTTTTTTTAGATTCCGTATTTTGGGAATTTACTTTGTTAATAAAGTTATGATCAACTAAATATAGTTATTAGATGTAAGTTTATCTGTTAATCAGGTTTAAAAAAAAGAGGGACGAAAGATACTAAAGGGACAGTCAAACAGTCAAAAATCTAAAACAAACTGACAACGCCATGGCAAAAAAGAAAAAGACAAACAGAAAAACAATAGTACACATGACACAACATAGAAAACTAAAGAATAAACAACACGAACCCCACCAAAAACTAGGGGTGATCTCAGGTGCTCCGGAAGGGTAAGCAAATCCTGCTCTACATGTGGCACCCGTCGTGTTGCTTATGTGATACACACTTTTACCGAATAATGATCTTCATTTGGTTCGACATTCACATCCTAATGTTGTCTTATAACGTTACAAACAAAAGCATTTCGGAAGTCGTCTTATGTATACCTGTATTGTATGTTCACATGTTAAAGAAATTACATTGCGTTTTACAGGTTTTAAAAACTGTATCGTAGGTATCAGCACTGTCTATTGCACCTTGTTTTCTAAACGTGTTTTTGTGTCATAGCCTTTTGGTGTTACGGTTTAAAACTAACCCCAAAGTTTACGTTTATTCAAATACATTTCGTGTGTATGGCACAAATGTCCTAAAATCACATGAACATGAATTTCGTATATCAGATTTTGTTATAAAGACCTCTTCTGATGCTCTATTTGGTTGCATTTTTTTTGTTTATTTCGTGATTTGATAACAATACTATCCTATCTATTTATATATTTTCTAACATTTAAACTAACATTAAACGTCTGTATATAGGTAACTTTAATTATTGGAATATCTAGTGATGCATAAATACATACCATACATAAAACCTTATTGAATATCTCAATGTCGGGTGTATTGAACCTATACAGTAAAAATATCGATGAACTATAATATACACATTATTGAGAACAAGGTAAAAATATAAATTATCCAGGACATATTAATTTCATAATCCGTTACATGTATTGATACATTGTGATCATACTTTCTTAATCTACGTAGTTGATAAAATTCACAAGCTATTAACAAAGAAGAAAATGAAGACCATCAAACTGAATATATCAGCTGCATATCAGATGTTGTTTATTTTGTTTACAGGTAAGTAAACATTCTTGTTTGCATATTATATAAAAATGCTTTATATTACAGAAATTTTTATTATTTTAATCATATATGTAGTTTTTGACGTATTATTAAATGCATTTACAACTTATCCAGTGTTGTGTGTGTGTTTGTGTGGTTGGTTGTTTTCTTTGTTGTTTTGTTGTTTGTTTGGGTTTTTTTGGGGGGAGGGGGTAATTTTTGCTGACTGTATATGGTGTAGATGTCTTGTATATACAGAGGATCACGAGGAGCATCGTTGTTTCAAAGAATTTTACTTCTTGGTGATCGATGTACATAAATGGAAACAAAGCAGATTATCTCATTATCACATTGATTCCTGTCATTAAATAGACAGTTAATCATAAAATTGCATTTTTTACTCCATTAAAACCATAAACTGTATTGGAATTTTTCATAATAAAATCAATGATAGTAAAGCTTTTTATACAGATACGTTTGATTATTTTAGGCGTATTTTCATTCAGACGTGGAGTAATTATATAACGAATGTATGTACCACCCCCCCCACTCCCCCTGTCCCAGAGGAAGCTGATTGAACGTGTTTAATTTATGCAGCTAAAATGGATTACTGAAGCTTGGTATTTCGTAATGTCAGTTTAGTTTGAAACCAGGATATCTTGTTCTTTCAATTATTAATCTCTGTCAAAAGCATATAAAATAATAGTATTATGTTTGTTTGTGTCAATGGCATGCTGCCCATCAAAGGTCCTGAATTGAAACATGAAATTTTCTTATTCTATTCTTATTCTTTTAACAACATGTAAGGTATGAGTTGCTATTATTATAATGTATCTAAATAAATTAGCAGTGTAGTAACAAGAAAACTTATGATAGTCAAACTAGTTTGATACGGTCTAACTTCCTTGATACATGTAAATTGTGATTTCAATCTTCCTGTGGATTTTCATATGACTCGAGATATTTTTTAATACGTGGTAAGAATATCGTGAGTAACACCATGAATACTTCCTTGTCATTACCGGTGACATTATACAATCGACACAATACAAAGTAGTTTATTTATATATCTTTTCTGGTTAATAACTTTAAATAAACGATATATTTGTGAAATATTGAAAAAAATGTTTAGTCATTCAATGCGTTAAAAATATGACGACAAATGCTTTTTAAGTTATTTTCCCCATGATAGTTTCGATACGGAATTATTGCATTTCGGATCTGTATGTCTTGTATTTATCTTCTAGGTTACGACTTAAAACTCCCATTACTAAATTTACTGTTGCCATCAGAACGCGATTAAGTATTTTGTTATATCGGATCTCAGTAACGGATACGATCCATTTGTTGTACTTGCAATTCCATCATCTGAATATTGTGACATAAGCAACATTTGGTTTCAATGATTTAAGTTGGGTTATTTTATGACTGGTTTTTTCTTCTTACATTTTCCATTTGACCCCCATCATTATTGTGCAATAGAAAGAAAATAGGGAAATATTGAGAAAGTATTTGAAATGAACTAGGCGTACGTTTGAATAAAATAAACTTAAAATTCCTCTGATGAACAATTTAAATGCCAATGTAACCTTTATAGATCTAAGTCCATTCTAAAATATAGTCTATGTTTGTTGCGATTTCACACATGTCTCGATTTAAAATAATATATTTATAAATTTACTTGTTTTGTTTTTCTTCAGTGGTATCCTGTTGCAATTCTGTAAGGCACAAGAAGGAAAAATACATTACACACGTGAAGTACAGAGAACACAAGCTTGTGAAAAGGGCCGTTTCCGGTCCAAATACGACAGACAGTACAGACATTTCAAATACAACGCAAAGCACAGACAGTTCGAATTCAACACTCAGTGTCGTCAACATTACCTCGTCAACTGGAAGTGATGTGGCCACAACAACAAATAGTTATGAGACAACAAATAATAATGAGATTACAAATAGTAACGAGACAACAACAAAATTTGAAACAGCAAAAAGTTTTGAAACAACAAAAAGTTATTCGACAACAAAAAGTGATAGCGCAAATTCAACAGCAACATCAACAGTTACACCAGAGACTACAACACAGAATATACCAATTGGTCAAACAGACGGTCCATCAAATACGACAACGGTAATTTTAGAATAGTTATACTGTAAATATTCAACGATTAAATATGATGGAAAATGAGTATTAATTTAAAGCACGAAATCCTTACTCACACGCAAAAACTTAAACCAAAGATTAGTGCTGTTCAATCTCTTAACGTCACAATGATTGATGCCTTCAAAAGCTCACAAATCACTTGCAATTATAATAACATAGGATTTGTTTTATGAATTTTCAATCTCTTTAGTCAGCTATTGTTTGGAAGAGTAAATTAGTTCATGACACATGAGACTAAATATCATATTCATTAAAATCTGCTATTAAAATATAACAATAAAACAATAGCGAATTAGATTTATAGAATCACTGATTACAGAAGGAAATAGTTAAAAAAAAACATGTTTTATTCATATCTGATGTTTATTAGTTTCTTTTCGTTGTATTCTTTACATACATGAAATTTTAATGATTTGATATTATTATTGATTTGTACACATAATTAAATGAGATTTTAATGTCTATTTTGAATTGATATGAAAATCACTGTGAAGATAAAGTATATACCTTTAAAATGGTTACACCGAAAAAAAAGAAGAAAAAGGTCTTATTTAATGGGTTTTTTTTTCACTTGATTGATGCATTTTTCCAATCTAAAGTTCCAAAAAAGTTATTAAAAATAATAATTTTATTGTACGTACTTGACCATATTGATAACTAGCCTTTTTGCAGACAACAGACCACCATACTTATTATAAGTCGAGAATGTTTTCCGACCCGAAAGGGGCCTATTGGAATGAGTTGCATGGACATACGAGACATTCTTTATCAAATGACAAACATCTTGTGTACTCGGTAAGAATTTATTAGGGGACATCTAGTCTATTAACCCTTCTTTGACCTTTAACGTTTGATCACATCAAACGAATTAAATTGAATTCCTTTTGTAAATAAATTCTCAATGGTTCAGGTATTAAATCTGCTAGCTGAATAATTTACAATATCTTTAACATAGAGATGGACTAAGACGTTCACAGGGATAAAAATGATCAACATGTCATGTCATGGTATAAGAAATGAAACATGAAAAAATCTTCTTTTCTTTTGTCGTGTAGCTTAGATACATGTAGCATTTATCAACAGTAGTATATGGAATTTCGGATCTCTTTACATATAAGTTTAATAACATTATAAATGAACGGTATACCTGTATAATATTCCTTATTTCGTCATTTTTCATATACCTTTCAAAATGCATTTACATGTACACAACTTACAGTATAAAGGGAAGATAGGTCGCTCGCAATCGCTATTATCCATGCACTTTCTTTACATGTAAATTTATTTGTCTTTCCCAAGTCAGGGGCCTATAGTTCAGGAGTGTCCAGGGCACTTAATACATTCATTTTTTTGTACCTTTGCTATCCGTAATACAATGTTCTTGTAAATAAAGGCAACAGCAGTATATCAGTGTTTAAAAGTCATAAATCGATTGATATAAACAAATCCGGTATACAAACTAGTAATTAAAGGCAACAGTAGTAATCCGCTGTTCGAAACTCATACATCGATAGACAAAAATAAATCCGGGTTACACACTAAAACTGAGGGAAACGCATACACCCGATTGAAACACATCAGCTATAAGCGGAAAATAAAGGAACAACATAAACATTTGAAGTCATGCATTTTTGTTTCTCTTTTAGTTTGTTACAATATCTTTTGAATTTCCATTCTACGGTCACATGATACAGAAATTTGCAATTACGCCATTAGGTTTGTACCATACTAGTATATTTAACTTTACCTGTTGAATTGGCATCTTTCCTTGTATGTTAAAAAAACTCAAGGGGAACTGGTGATTAGAGATATGATAACGTTTGTGTCTTCTTCCGACCGGTAGTAAAACGCTTCCCAAAATATTTTGTACGTTTGGTTGTGCGGGATAAATAAATACGGCGCCAGGTCAGATTCGGGATGTGTTGAAGCTTCAAATTTGGTGTTGCCATCTGATTATGGACTTTCCGTTTTGAATTTTTCTCGGACTTCATCTTTTACTGTTGTTGTTATTTTACTTTTAAGTCCAATGCCTCGTGTCAATGTTAAGCCGTTTGCAACAATTCTTTGAGACACAGTGACGAAGTTTAATAGATAAACAGCAGCAATATATACAATTGAATGACATTTTAATTTTATGGAAATTAATTAGTTATTAAAACATATTTTAAGTATGATAGGATCAATAATGGTAGACTCTTCAGTACTCAATCTTCAGAACGGTTACACATGTAACAACATTGGCTCTGAGACTAAAACAAATTTAGCGGAAATTGGTCAATCTCTCACTTATTGCATAGGGTATTAATTGTTCATTGACTATTTCCAGGATTTTTGTACATGAGTTCATTCACACATCGACAACTGGATTATGCATACACCCATTACATCGCTCCCCTGATGGCAAACTTTGATACCATTGGAAATCATTCTGAAATATTGTACAAAGATAACGGTAAGTTTGTGTAAGATATCAAATGATTTGAATTACTCTTATTGTATTATTGATATCATTACTCAATTGTATAGAACAAGAACATTATTTAGATTACTATTAGTAGCATGTATTTACAAAGCGATTTTGTGTATTCATAATACTTTTTAAGGAGCCTTCCAAACATTTTTTAAAAATTTAAAATTCACACCAAGTAATTCCTATTGAAATTCACAAGGACATCTACTCCAAACAGTTAAACTTGAAGTTACAACTTTCTCTCGTACGAAAACAAAAAATGAAAATAATTAAATGTATAAACTTCATGCAAACTATATTTTTTTTTTATCAAATTTCAGGTAACAGTTTTGTAATTGAATGGAGAGACATCGAATTAAATGACCAAACAGAGAGTAAGAAAATTAAGATTATTTTACAGGTTTTTCTAGGCAAACATTGAATATAAAAACATTTTGACGTTTTTTTTAATTTGTTCTTTAAAAATTTGTGCTTTAACTATACGTGTACACATAACGGAGGACATATTGTTTAAGACAGCAATTAATATCATTTTTTTATATTTAAGAATTGAGTCTTGTAAATTACGTTATTGTCCAATGGATAGCGCATTCCTCTTTTGTCGGATCCCTTTCGATTGTACAAGACTCATTACTAACTCTAAGATGCTGACTATATTAAAATTGCGAACTCTGAAACCATTATGATTATCTTATGGGAATGGTGAGCAGCGTTAACTTAAGTAAAGGTGTTGAAGCCTTAGCTTAATTATATCATCTAAAAATCGGAAATGGGGAACCGATTTGAGAAGCAGGCAGTGGGTAGCCACTAGGGGGGGGGGGTTCATAGCTATTTCTGATCGTTTTCTTTTCAAAACTAAGTTATCGTTCCGATTATGCATGAGATACTTGTCGTAGGACTCGGGGCAAACTAAAAATCCTCAATTAATCAGAATTATACATAAAGTTACAAACGGACTCTCAATGCTGTGAGATAATGGATGTATGTTAAAGTGTTTATATATCTCAACGTGTACGATTCGCTCGTAGATTTTAACTAGAGAAATTTATGTATTACTGAAAAATAAACATCAGGGTTTTCCGTATCACAAACTAATCAAAACATTTACTAAATTTTATCATCGGTATAAGGACATCATTCGTAAATATAGCTCAACATGCAGACTTCTTATACGTTCAGGTATTTCACATCCAATTTTGTATGGTAATATTCTTTATAAAGCACCAAGGTGTCAGTATTCACCTCAGAAACTTAATGTGCATCGGAACTAAACACATTTATTTTAAAAAAAAAACAATAATTGGCATGACACTGGTTATGTTCTTTTCATATATTTTATGATAATATGATACTTAACCCCTCACGAGAAGGATTATGCCTGATATTCTTATGATAAAGACATACTAGTAATTTTTCAATCAGTGTAATTGAGGTCTGGAGCTGGCATGTCAGTTAACTGCTAGTAGTCTGTTGTTATTTATGTAATATTGTCATTTTATTTATTTTCTTTTGTTACATCTTCTGACATCGGACTCGGACTTCTCTTGAACTGAATTTTAATGTGCATATTGTTATGCGTTTACTTTTATATATTGGCTAGAGTTATAGGCTGAGGGTTGAGATCTCATAAACATGTTTAACCCGGCCGTAATTTTGCGCCTGTCCCAAGTCAGGAGACTCTAGCTTTTGTTAGTCTTGTATGATTTTTAATTTTAGTTTCTTATGTAAAATTCGGAGTTTAGTATGACGTCCATTATCACTGTACTAGTATACATATTTTTAAGGGGCCAGCTGAAGGACGCCTATGGGTGTGGGAGTTTCTCGCTACATTGAAGACCCATTGGTGGCCTTCAGCTGTTGTCTGCTCCATGGTCGGGTTGATGTCGCTTTGACACATACCCCAATTCCTTTCTCAATTTTAACAATACGAAAAATGCAAATAATCTACCAAAACGATATGTAAGTATGTCGTACCAATGGTTTTAAGCAAGCAAGAAACAATTATCACCAGGAATAAAATATATATAGCGAGAATGACCATTTATCTCAGATATATATTTTTATATATTTATCCTTTTATTTTTTGCAGAAGGGAACTACACGTTTCAAGTAACACTTTTTCAAAATGGTACAATAATGTTCGTTTACAAATCAGTGAGTATTACAATAGTAATCGTGTGCTGAACAGAATTGGATGCAACACGAATAATAAAAACAAGAACTATCTTTAAAAAAGATATCCGACGTATTTAAATTTGAGTATATGTTTAAAACTATTATTTCGATAACCTTCAGAAGAACGATGACTTAATGATGCAGGACCTCTTTAATAAAATCTCCATCTTAATGTAACTACAAGAAATTCTTTACTAAGTCTGGTTATATTAAGGCAATAATATATAAGAATATTGTGATGACACCTAAAAAATTTATTTGTCAAAAAATCTAGTGCAAATAAAAAGAAACAAATATACATTAATTTACTACTGTTTATCCTAAACTTAATTCATGGTTACCAAAGCTAGAAACTATTGGTAGTAAAAGTAGTATCTTTCTGTTTACATTCACAAAAATCCCGCGGAAATCTCACATGCGTATGTGCGTTCTAAAAGTTTACATTAAAAATTATATAATTGTCCCGAATAAACAGCTGTCATGGATGCAAAGAGCTATTGGAGAAACAATTATTTTAATAAAAATATAAATCTCTGTAAGATTGTAAGATCTAGTTCAAATATTTATAGTTTTTCACTTGCTTTCCATCACGATATAATTTTTGAGACGTTTTTTCAAAAACAACCAAATCGCCCACTATGACAGCATTTTGTCCAATCACAGAAAGGATTTTCGAGCATGCGTAGTCTGTTGCCATAGTGAAGCGTACTTAAGTTCAAAGTGCACAAACCGAAACTATACCGACTACGTCGGAAAAAACAATCAACGTTCATCATATATACAAATGTTAATTCTCAAACCAATTCATACATAAAATGGCTGTAAATTTAGTTAAACACAAATTATTTTTTTCCCAAACGACAAGTTGTTAGTTTTATAACAAAGATTAAATTGCCATCGGTTTATATAATGAATGTACATATCAGATCTTACTTGTTAGTTTTATAAGAAAGGTTAAATTGCCATCGGTTTATAATGAATGTAAAGTTTTGCTCTTCCTCGAATGCCTATACTACATTATACTTTGAAAAGACTTTAACTCCAAAGACATGTTAAAAACATTACTTAAATTATCAAGGTTCCTTAAGATATATTATGTGAACAAGATATACAAGTAAAGGTATACATAGAAACTTTGTATTTAAAATAAGCAACATCACGGAAGCTACGTGTAGCGCTTGGTATTTTATCTTCACCACGGAGTACCTAATATCACCCCTGTGACGTGTCTTCAATCTTTGGAATGTATGTACTTTTTTTAAGGTTGCTCGTCTTTTCGTCGTTTCTTTCGTCAAAACTTTGCCTGTCTCTTTTAAACTTATTTATCTTGATTCTCCCTTGATTTTTGGTTCTGCTTGTCGTACAGTTTATAATTTATTTTTGTTGTATGATTAATAAGCGATTAGCTGTTTCCCATATAGAAATACAATACAATCAATACAATAACTGCATAAATTTGACATCGTTATACTGATATTATTTAGAAGGACAAGAAATCTAATGTCATTTTTGTAGATTAAATATATTTTACATGACTTGTATGATCCCGTAACGTGTTGTTATTTTATCATTTTCATTTAACACCGAACGACAACAAGTAGAAAGCAATTAACAAAAGTCACAAATTAGATGATATTTTTTTTTTCTAAATTGATACCATTTTACTGTTTAGATTCCCGATACTAATATCTCGGCAGAAAACTGGCCTGTTAAGATCGGACTGTCTGACGCTTTTTATTATGATGTTGACAGTTTTTTCGGTAAGTGTTTTTTGTTTGTGTTTTATTTTTAATATATTTACTGTGGAGACAATCGACAGTTTTCAAACAGAAATAGAGTTGCTTATTATTTAGCGTAATATTAACAAAACTCCATGCCTACAGAAATATATGTCGTTTTTTAAATTTAACCTTCTAAATTTTAAACAAACAACAACTACGACGAATTGCTTACAGTATAGAATGATTTGGGTTCTAAAGGGATTTTCGTTTCGTTTTATTTGAGATATTTACATGATAAACCTTCGTTGACAGACAGTCATTCCGTTAAAAAATATTTGCCTATTTTCTCAGACACTGTAAAAAATGGCTTAATGGGAGTAAAGATATATAACCAAAAAAAAAACAACCTTATGGATTGCTTTATGCTTTTGTCAGAAGCTGAGCACTGATATGTTGTAACGAGTTGTAACAATGTGTTCAATATATTGAATAACTCAATGTTTTCGTCACACATCAAACAGAATGACATCGCATCTGGTATGCAGCTTGAGAGTGAAGACGAAATCACTTGTTGTCTCTTACTTCCTGTTTTCCAATACTTTGAAACACAAATGGGGGTATGCTTTGCGCGACAACGCGTGTAACTCTTTATTTGATTACAAAATGAAAACTAGATTTTTGTTAAATCTAAACGTTTAGAGAAGATATCTATTTGTTTTTAGGATTCATTAGATATATAGTTAAATACCATTCTGTTGAATTCAATTTGACGAGCTTGGAAGATAATAAAGTGATAATTTTGGATCCTGTACCAAGTAAGTAATAAAATGTGTTTATCTAAACGATATGTTTATAGTTTCTATATATGGAGAGTGAAAGGAAATTCAATGATTCCTTGGTAATGCCCTTAACACTGAACTTCATATGATCTCTGTAAACCCAATATCGTTTTTTTATTGTTATTTTTCTACCAATTGAAATGTTTATTTCTGGGAAAGCAATGATAACAAAAACACATAATTATAAGATGAAGACTGTTTTATTGCAGTAGTCATGAAAGGTCAGCAGTCTTTCATCTAATGCTTAAATTCCTCACAGACAAATAAATATCATGACAAGAGTCTTTTGTTTTGGTTTTTTTATGTTTGTTTTTTTCTCATTTTAATACAATTTTATACCATTCTCACCGAATTATTGTGTTAAGGTATAACAAGTTTACTACTTTATAAGAAACCTAATAAAGTCAACATGTATTGCCGTATCTTAAAATAAAAACATCATTATCATATATGTAACTTTATCACATAAGGAAACCTGATAAGCAAGTTAGGGATGGAGCATACCGTATAGCGGGTTATTTTCGCGGGTGTAAAATTTCGCGATTTTCATTGAATAAGGTATACGGAATATATTGACGGTAATCTTTTGGCGGATTCAAAACTTTTATCAATACCTTTGTATGTACATTTTTAATTTGCCAGAATTTATTTTGGCGATTTTGTTCTATCCGTGAAAATAAGCGAAAATTTACAACCCGCGAAAATAACCCGCTATACGGTATTTTTTTCAAAATAACAAAGGAAAATAAAGGAAAATAAAAACAAAATGATCCAATTACACCTTCTTCTAAATATTAAACCCTATAGTGGGTTGCTTTACGGGAAAATTTACAAAATCATATAAAAATCTAATTAGGGAAATATAGGGAAAGGTCTTCAAGGGGACCTACTAAGTATAGCTATGAACCTTTACTGGTTTTGGCTGTTCTCTTTATGGTATTCTGTTTATTATAATCTCTAAGTCTGACTTCTGTATGAATTCCTGGTTACAAGACTTACACGTGCTGTTCACTGTGGCGGCATGTGTAGAATATCTTACAGTTAGTCAATGTTTTCTTTAGGGTTATGTGAACAGCTAGTTGTCTTTTTGTCGTTTTTGTAGTTGTCCCCAGGTAATGTTGGTTTTGTCTTCTAATTATGATTTGCTGATTGCCACTATATATATGTTTTCTTTCTCATCTTTTTCATGATGTTTGTTGTGCAGTTGTATATGTTATAATGATTGCACATCTCATTTCCGTAGAGAAAATCTGACCACATCCTTTGTATATGGTTCATTTTTTCCATGTTTTAAAAAGTGTTATGAATTGAATCTTATCATTTGCATCATACTATGTACATTAGTCACATTAGACCATAGACTTTAGAGAATGTAAATGGGGAGTGTGTCAAGAAGACAACAACCCGACCAAAGAGCAGATACCAGCCGAAGGCCATACATGGGTTTTCAACACAGCGAGAAAGACCTGCGTCGAAAGGCGTGCTTCAGCTGGCCTCTAAACAAAAATGTTTTTAGTTCAGTGATTATGGACGTTATACTAAACTCAGAAATATATAAATGAGCTAAAATTTAAAATCATGCTAGACTAACAAAGGTCAGAGGCCCCTGAATTGTGATAGGCGCAAAAATGCGGCGGGGTTAAACATGTTTTGTTAGATCTTAATCCACCCCATATATCTAGCCATTGAAGGAAAACAAACACACAGCAATACGCACAGTAAAACTCAGTTTAAAAGAAGTCCGGATCCAGTGTCATAACAGGTTACAAAAGAAACTAATCAAAATGACAATTATACATAAATTAACAAAGGACTACTAGCATTTACTGACATGCCAGCTCCAGACTTGATAGAAAGATTATGTTTTCATCATATGAACATCAGGTACATTCCCTCCCGTTAGGGGTTGAGTGTCATGTCATCATAAAATATATGAGAAGAACATAACCCGTGTCATGCCAAATACTTGCCGTGTCATGCCAAATACTTGTTTAAAACATCTTAAATAAATGTGATTATTTTCGATGCAAAGACCATATAATTTTTAATATTAATTAATATTAAATTAATATTAAAGCCAAAGCATCCCATCTTTAGTGACCTTACAGCAGTATCGTAAATATATTCCTTCTTTATAAGTCTGTTTAAAGGTTTGGTTATTTTTTTAGGTGAATACCGTAATTTGTTTGGTCTGTAAAAAATATTGCTGGAATAATACTTCATTCCATAAACACCATACTTTTGTAAGGCTAGATGTATAAAAAAGATTGATCAATACAAGGACATATATTTGTATTAGGATGCATATTAAATTTTGATTTCATAAACGTCAATAATAGAACCTTGAAATGTTCATTCAATTCCATTTCTAGCATGTAACCTAGCAACTACATGCGAGGAGTGTACAACTCTGAAAATAGATTTTGAGTGTGCATGGTGTCCGAGTGTGTCCAGATGTTCAGATAGTCTTGATAGGCACAGACAAGAATGGTTGAACAAAAAATGTGAATCAAGCGTAAGTCTTGTTAGTTTAGAAACTTTGAAAAAAATCATTTACGTCTGAGGAATTCTGAAAAGTTAGATTGTGGTTCTCATATTATAATCAGCTATGGGTACGAAAAATATACCATTGGTGGTCTATTTAAAAAAAAAGAATGATTCTTTGCAAGATAAAATGAGGAAATTTTAATTATAATATGTTCCTATCGGACCTTTGAAAATATAGATCAGCAATTGCGACTAAGTCATGCATACTATGCAGATTTAGAATTTGGAATACAAATGACAGGATAAGATATAAATCTCCCTATAAAATATGCACAAGTATTTATATGCTTATTTTGAAATAAATTGTGAAACATGACATTCTGATTCAGTGTTTGAGAGAAAGGGGGATTGCCTCCCCTTACTCACTGCAATGACGAATGTTCTACGAATTAATTCAATCTATCTTCAACAGAGGAGGATTTGTAATAGTCTTCGCCTTTTTATTAATGCCTTTGGTTAAAAAATACTTTGAATTGAGAGGAAGACAGGAAAAATAGCTACAAATTTATTTCAAGAAGAAAACCACTAAAAAGACAGAACATCTAATTTAAATTCCTGTTTTGATTCAAAGTAAAACATTCTTACTCCTTTTAACATAATATATTTGTATCATGCTTTACACTACAGGCCATAACAGATAACAGTTCTTGTTTTGCGTCGACCGGATCACCACCATCAGGTTCTGTTTCAGACGATGATTCACCGGGATTTGTTTTTACCTCAGATGACAAGGTATATTTATTTTATTCTATGATAAGTTCAATATTTTATTTTATTTTATGTAGATGTTACTCAATGTATTGTAAAATTTGTACTTGGGATTTTTATGTATAAGATAGAGTGTAACGTGAATTTATGCCCCATTTATGGTCAATAAGTTTTCTGGTCTATGCGTCCGTTCGTCCGTCTGTCTCGATTCAAGTTAAAGTTTTTGGTCGAGGTAGTTTTTGATGAAGTCCAATCAACTTGAAACTTAGAATACATGTTCCCTATGATATAATCTTTCTAATTTTAATGTCAAATTAGAAATTTTACCCCAATTTTACGGTCCACTGAACATAGAAAATGATAGTGTGAAAGGGGCACCCGTGTACTTTGGAAACATTGTTGTTTATTCAAATATGTTAAAGAAGTTATTGGTAGATTGTAAATTTTAAAAATATCGCAACCAGCTTTGCTTAAAAGTAGTTTCAGTTCAAAACAACGGGATTTATAATATACACACAGCCACACCCAGTTTGCAGGTTACATACCACTGAAACAACTCTTAGAATCTGACGCATTCAATTCTTTATTAACCATTGGCAGTTGAATTCAAAGCCTTCATATCTGACGATATACTTTGCGAAACTTTCCGTATAAACTAATTTATACATTGTTCTCTTCCTGAACATACATGTATATGACATACAGTTACTTTCTACTGGACGTTTAGAACACTGTGTTCAAAATCAAAGTAATACTTTTTTCAAAGGCATATGATGTTTCTAATTTATTCACATATTTATCATTTGTGGTAATTAAATCTGGAAAAGATGGTCAATATAATTATCAAAGGTACCAGGATTATAATTTAGTACGCCAGACGCGCGTTTCGTCTACATAAGACTCAACAGTGTCGCTCATATCAAAATACTTATCAAGCCAAACAAGCACAAACATGTAGAGCATTGAGGATACAAAATTCCAAAAGTTGTGCCAAGTACGGAACCCAATAATATTCAATAGCATATTTACAGTAAACCAAATTTCACTGAGGAATAATTATTAGCTGAATGTCCAGTGACAAATATTGCACGCTAATTCAGACGTAGCACATATTGATTATCATCGTCTAATATTTTAACATTTCAAAGTGAGTGGACCAGAATAAAAGAAGTTCACTTCGGAATGTCATTGAAAATTATGATATTTTTAATAATGCCCACTCACAAATTACTGCAGAAGTGTCTGACGTTCAGAGATTATGACACGTTTACCATACGAGGCATTCAACAATTAACCTGTCATCAATAGAATTTACAGCAAAATCTAACCAAATAATATTTACTGTGTCCAACATTTGCTGATTTATTTTTACATGATAGAGGCTTTGGAAGAGTGAAGTAACACTCATAAATGGAATGACCAAAAGCGTTAAATCAATATTTATTATTTTACAGGACAGTATCAAGAGTTCTAAATCTGGTGAAAGAGACGGTAAGTCACTTGTCCGCAATTAGTTTAAAGTTTCTGAATTTTTAACAAAGAAATATCTTCTGGAATAAAAAAAAATTTGAGCAATTATGACCTATTTTTATCCTACGGCTTACTAAACAATATTCATAACATATTTCCAGTATACGTTTTCATCATTTTTTTTTTAGTTTAACTCATAATATATTATATATTCGAAGTAAATGGATCTTGGTTAAACTGTCTACCGTCAACCTAGATATTGAAATTATTAACATATATAACACTCTAATGGTTTATAATTGTGTTTAGGAGCCAAGAAGACTGCATTAATAGTTGTACCCATGGTAGCAGCTGTTGTTCTTATAGTTGTGTTTATTATTGGATGGGTATTTTACGCACGAGCAAATCCAACTTCCAAATCAGGACAATTTCTCATAAAGGTACATAATTTACTTCATCATGGTGTGTCTTTGCTGGATGGTTGTATCATAATATAAAATCATACTATACCTTCGCATTTTTATAATTTATTTGATTAAACATCCATAGGACTAAACTTTTCTTGATATGCATTATACGCCGTACATTTTCATTCATCAATAAAACTGAAGTAATGTTAAGGAGACAATACTTACAAATAAGTTGATGTATTATCAAAGTAGATTTGAAAATGTTGGAGTGGTTTCAAAAGTTACCCTCTGAACTAACAAATTACGCTTGATGTCTCACGTTTATAGGTATTGCCCTTTTTTTACACTTTGTTTTCATGTTGAACTGATATATAACGTTCTCAAGTTATGGTAGGGCTGTGTGCTCACAAACTTTTTTACTGTTTTGTTCACAAATCAAGCCGTTGATTTCTAAGACTTGTTCGAATTGGTTTACACTTTGTCTTGTTTGAGCCTTTAATAGCTCAAAATTATTTTGTCAGGTGTTTCTCTGTCATCTGATTCACAAAGTAGCCTACTAGAGAAATATTAAATTCAAATCATAAATTTGTAATACTCAACGTTATACTTGAATTAAATCGAGACACCATATAGATTGGTGAATTCTCGGATTTTGTCATAACCTAATTGAAATGAGGCGCTAACAAATTGCGACAGATCCGTTCCGCGATATCTGTGGTTTAAATCAAATAAATATATATCAAATTTACAAATGTGATGCATTAAGCAAACTATGCAAAAGTTTTGATTTAGGAGAGCTATGGTATATGATAATTATAAATGTTACACCGTTTCTTTTTCACGATTATTATCTATTCGTTTGATGTGCTTTTGATTTTGCCATTTGACTACGGACTTTCCGTTATGAATTTTCCTCAGAGTTTGGTACTTTTGTTATATGACTTTTTTCAGCAATATACATTTATTTTAGCCTATTATTATTTTTCAGAATCGACCAAGTCAACTTAAAGAAAAGTTTCATAGTGTTAGTTTCTTAAGTTCGGAAACAGGACAACGTGTTCGAATACACGATGAAATGCCCGACGTCGAACATCCAGCATCTGACACGTAGTTTTGAGAACATTTTGACTTCAGTAAGATTATATTTAAAGGTGCTTTCACCATAGTGCTTTAAAATGAATTGATGATTATCCAATCATTGCCTAGTTTGTTTTACTGGTTACTCAAAATGACAATCACAAGCTGTTTTTATCTGTGATACATGACTTGTTCTTCGATACCCTCTGCGTTTTTCTTCACATGTTAAAGAGGGTAGTAAGGTGAGCAAATGTCAACTATTTTCCGTCGTCTTTTTATTTGGACATAATTATGTCAGGTATTAAATCTCAACTAACATCGATCATTTATCTAGGCATTACTCATATTTTCAACAATGGTTTATGTGTTTAATGTAAACAAAAAAAATTATTAAATTTCCAGATTTGAATTTGGTAGACCATGGTTTTCTGATGTAACATGCTTTTAAAATTTCTGCTTCACCAGTGATTGTGCTAATTGATACTAATATTGCAATGAATTTACTGTAATAATAATATTTTTAAAAAGTTTCAAAGTTTAAAATTGATATCCGAATAAATTAGATTCGTTACAACTGTAAATGTTGGACATTGAAGAGCATACAATAGTTATGCAGATAGCTGCTTTTGAAGATTTACTTTAAAAAAAGCGTCCGGGTGGGTGATAATATAATCCAACTTGAAGATTCACCAGCCAGAAAATTTGAAGGTAAATTTCACTTCTATACTTTAATGTATTCTTACATGTATTTGCATCATCATTGTCTGTTGTGCAAGAGTACTGGAAACGGTATACATCTAGTTTTTACGTCTCACGTCATTAAAATAGATGCCATAAACCATTTATACATTTTTGTACTTCTCGTTATTTTTACATTTCACGAATAGATATTTAGCATTATCACCTTATCAGTCAACTTATTTTATTTTAACGAAAATCAAATTTGATTAAATTGTTTATCTTTGTTGATACAATTTTTGAGATGGAATATTATATATTCTTAATCTAGTATTGAGAAGTTTACTAAAATGACTTCCTAATAGCATTTGTGTTGTTAAAACTTGTAAGTAAAGTATATTTCAAAACCATAACAGATAAGATATAAACGTAGAAATGAAAGGGACTTACAAGTTTCACTTTTAACAGTGTTTTATTGCATTATTTTTGTAATATTTGTTATCACTTGTTAAAAATTCCAATATATGTATTTGTTACATGTAATTTACAATACTCATCAATTGTTGATTTTTTATTTGCTCGATTGCTATGCTGTTCTACTGTTAATAAAACAAATAATTAATGTCTTACATTTGGGAGAGGGGGATCCGTGGGACCTCCATAATAAGGTAATTATTTTTTCAATATTATACGGACACCTGACCTGACCTTTAGTATTGCTTTTGCATTTTCATGTGATATACCTTCTTCTCTTTTTTCTAATCAATCGACCTTGACAGTCTTAAGAATGCCGTCCTAGAACTACTTTACTTATTATATTTATAACATTTGTCATTGTTTCTTGTTTTTGTTATTGTCATGGTTACCTTGAATAAAATATTTATATATTCGTTAAAATCAATTTGTAATTAATATAAATCCAAAAGTTTCATATATATCTATCATTCATGTATTGACTGTGATCAGGTTAGACATATCTTTTGTTTGATCTTTACAACAGATTTCATGGCACTGGCAGTATAAGCATTATAAGTTTTAATATTCAATTTCTTTAAAAACCGAAAACATTTTCAATATGAAATAAGAAGATTTGGTTGCGTATGAGACAGCTATCCAGTGAAGTTCAAACAAAGTTGATTTAACTTAAAGAAAATATAGGCAACCTCCAACAATGAGGAAACCCATGCCGTATGGTTGATAATAAAAAGATCGAATGATAGCAGAGGGACAGTCAAACTCATAGATCAAAAGAAACTGACAACGCCATGGCTTTAGAGGATAAAGACAAACAGACAAACAATAGTACACAAGAAACAACATAGAAAATTAAAGACTATGCAACACGAACCTCACCAAAAACTGGGGGTGATCTCAGGTGCCCCGAAAGGGTAAGCAGATCCTGCTTCACATGTGACACCGTCGCGATAAATAGTCTAATTCTGTAGGTCACATTTGCGAAAAGGGAAGAGGATTTTAGTTACGATATAAGGAACATATCTGATATCATCTGTGAAACGGTTATTCCATAACGGTCAACCAACTCGTTATGGCGTCCGTAAAATCTACAAAGGGATGATCTCAACTTCACCATTTGGAACTCTTGGTTCAATAGCTTCCTTGTGAGCAGCACCCTCTACTATCAAGAAAGAAAAATACAAGTCCGGGAATATCGTATCAATTAGGAGATACATAATACTCCGTATGCAGGCGCTGCTGGAAGGTTTCTACATAGAAATGGAAAATTCACAATTGGGAAGTTGAAATCAGCTCTTTTGTCGTAAAGTTTTGTTTTCAACCGACCCTCATTGTCAATTTCTAGATGTAGATCAAGATATAAGGTAGACTTAACTGTATCTGTTGTATCCTTTATCTGTAGTTCGATGAGATCAACTTAGTCAACAAATATTGAGTCATTTAATGAGAGAACATCATCTATATAGCGAGAAGTAAAGTTAAAGGATATTAATAACTTCTTATCTTTCTTCCTAAGAAGTTCTTGTATGAATTCAGTGTCAAATAGTAAAGGAACAAGTCGGTATGGAGAGGAGC
This sequence comes from Mytilus trossulus, assembly GCF_036588685.1. Lineage (NCBI taxonomy): Eukaryota > Metazoa > Mollusca > Bivalvia > Mytilida > Mytilidae > Mytilus > Mytilus trossulus. The sequence goes on from NC_086373.1 coordinate 83,306,135, forward strand.
ACAATTGGTTCCTATTGGAATGCCAACAGTCTGTTGTAAAAAAAAAACTCCTCTAAAAGTAGAAAATGTTGTCAATCAATTAATCAAGCATCTTGATAATAACAGTTTTAGAGAATTTTTTGTTAGTAAATCTTTGCAAAGTATCATTTATCCCTCCATAAGACAGATACTTGTATCTACGTTGCCCATTCTTTTTTTTACGAAACAAAGCAATACCAACTCTTTCAATTTTTCTTTTAGTTTGGAATAGGAAATACTTGTGTAAAGAGCAGAACAGGCCCCGACATGAATAATATGAAGCAATTTTATTGAGAAAACCAACGGCTTAATTTATAACAAAACAAGTGATGCTTCAGATGTAGAAAAAGGTACTTCAAACGAATTGCAGAATAACGTTGACTTTAAGCTTTCATGCATATAAACCAATAAAGAGCGACTTTTTATATTGTGACCGGTCAACAAACTCTTTACATTGCGTCGAGGATAATTTTACCATTAAGAAGTTTTTATTTAGAACGTATGTGGAAAATTAATGGCAATGGTAACACTCAAGAAAAATATCCACGTTTACTGATGTTCGTTGTTACTTCAATTACATGTAAATGTGGTTTATGGTCATGAACCCTGCTTTGTACTATACACATGGAAAAAAGTATTGCAACACTAAATTGAAATTGAAATTTAAAAAAAAACACTCTTTATTGTTTTGTGATATGATTTGTTAAAATAGAACTAGTTAAACATTTATTCATTTAAATATCACCTGAGTTTGATAAATAATTATCGACTCTATAAGTTATTATCTACACATGCAGCTACTGTACCCGTAAACAGCAAAACAAGTGGTTTTATCCTCATTGTTTTCAAAACTTTAAAGAACCAAGTTTATAAAGTTATGTGATTGGCACCTTGAAATGGGTTCTCCACAACTCTTAACTGCAGCAAGATGGCAGATTATCAGCATGAGAGAAGCAGAAATGTCGCTGTGACAACCACACGTTTTATTGGTCATCACCATTCCACTATTAGTCGTTTTGAGAATAAAAATCAGGCAATACACGATGTTAAAGACTGTCAAAGATCAAAAAGACCCCCTATGCCATCTGCTAGGGGAAATCAAGCATAATGAAGCTTGGTCAGAAAGAAACCCATTGCATACAATACAATCCTAAAAAGAGAGTGGTGGGCATACATGAGCCTTTTAACACAAATTGTTCGAGATCGACTCATCGCTACTAGTTATCGTGCGATAAGACCATTTCGAGGACCTTTGCTTACGAACAGACACACAGTTGTCCGTTTCCAATGTAGTGCAGAGCTCGCCAAAGTTGAAAATTGGCATCGTAGAGGAAGATCCATTGTTCCAATTGAATTCGGTTTATCTTCCTTGGCCCGATCATAGCCCGCATTTGAACCATATCGAGCATATATGGGACACTATTGGGCGAAATGTGCGCCAAAAGACACCCCAGTCCAAACACGTGATGAAATAAACAATGCCCTTCAACAGAAATGTTTGCTGCTACCTTAGCAACAAATTAGTCGATTTATGGTAGGAATCAGAAGACGTCAAGTGACGGTTAACCATTTGAATGGAGACTGCGCACAAAGAACTAATTCTTTGGCGTATAACGTTCAACCATGATGTGAACAATCATCTTAAGATTAATTTTGAAATGTCTGACATTGTAAAGTTCGACTACAGTAAAAGTTGTAAAATGCATTTTTTTGAACAAAAAACACTTCATTTTGTTATTAAAATTGTGGTTAGATAAATCTTTTTTGTTCGTTAAAATGCCAATATGATCATAAACTGTGTTCAATATTATTTTACAAATATTTTATCATATTCAATCCAAAATAAAAGGCTGATTTTTCAAGTTTTAAAAAATCAAGGTATTGGAATACTTTTTTCCATGTGTATAGATAGGCACAACACAACAGTGTATAAAAATATGATCACACAATGAGGAAACCGCCGAGTTTATCTTTAAAATAACAGTAGTTTTTTCTTTTAGTTTCATCTTTTCTGCTATTTCATCACATTCAAAATAAAGCCTTCAACGTATGCGATGCTAATCTGGCAAAATAACAAAACATCATTCTACATAGATCTTAAAAATGAAAATGGTATCATGTTTAGCCTTTAATGTTAGTGTTCTACTTGTAGCAGCTACAATTCCTTCTCATTGTAACTCAACAAAAGGCGACTAATCGTATTTACAGGGACAACACATCGGTTGCTACTAGTGAAAAAGGCGCTGTTTGAAATTCGGAAGCACTCGAACTGACACGTAGTTTTTGTATCAATTTTAAGTTTTGTAAAATATACTTTTTTACTATCTATTAAAACTAGACATGGAGGTATTAAAAAGCTCATTGTTAGCTTGAAAATAATTGCTTTCGTCTGTTCTTGTGTTTGAAAACTGAATTCTCAAAACACGTAGAAGATGACCCTACCAAATATGAGTTATTATGTATATAATCGCAAACCTCCAAAAAGGGCACCACAGAGGAAACGATTCATCTACATGGAGGAATGAGCGAAATATATCGACTTTCCCTGATGAAAAAAAGATAATTGTATACTTTATTTACAAATGCAGGTGCAATTGTCAATTGCTTTTAAACACTTAAGCGTTTATTTATACTTTCTATTTTGCTTACTCATCAACGTAAAAAACATACATTTCTTATTCATTGTCTGAATGAAATTGACAAAAGAACCCCTACTGCTAAGTAACGACAGTGTAACAGTTAACTCATCAATGTCAAAGCAAATACCATAATTACTCTGAACCGGGGTAAAGTTTGTTGATGATTAATTTATCTTTTGTGAAGATACTCTTTAGACAAAAATATTTTTCAGTCAGAGTAGTGTTTTTTTCTCTCAGGTAAGCTTAATTTTTATTTTTATTTTCTTTTGCAAATTCTTGAAAATTGTTTTAGAATGTAAAGCAGTAATAGTGTTTACGAATATTTGTTTCATCCGTGCACCACTTTTACTTATGTTTCGGCATTTCACAGGGTCATGTTTTTCCCCCGATCTATTTATTTATTGGTTGGAGTTTGCTTTGACCTAGAAATGTAGCTTTTAGAAGTTGCGAAAACTACAGGTACTAGTACCTTGTTTTCGTTTTGTTTATTTTTCTTTTTTTTTAGGAATTGTGTGTGTTTATCGCACGTCTGTGTCTATTCAACTGATTTTTATCATTTGATTTGCTGTTACACCTGTGTCGCAGTTTAGAGGTAGGGTTTATCATTCAAATAATTTAAACCCCACCACATTCTTTATCTCTCTGACCCAAGTTTGTTATTCAGTTGTTGTCGTTAGTTTCTTTCCGTCATACTAGTTTTTTGTTTATTGTTTCTAGCATGAATTGGGTCGTTGGTTCTCATTTGATTTGTTTCATATGCTTCATGCAAGGGGCAAAAGTTGTTTTAGGAAACTTGCATAGTTAAATATTACAGAATACATTTTCAAAAACTAGAGTAGCAAAAAGAGACATTTAAGGTGGTATGGGTGTCTTCCTCCATCTTGGATTGTAAAAAAACAGAGGACCGAAGGTGCATATTTTCTATTAAGTTAGAAAAATGTAATGCAGGAATGCAGATATGTAATGTGAATATTCATCTAAAAGAACAAATTTATAAGAATATAACTTACAAATATTAATATTTTTGCAAATATTGATTAGTTTTGGTTGTTTTAAAAAAATAATTAAATTGGCATTTCAAGGGGAGGTAACTCTAAAATAGTGCATTTCTGAAGGATTCTGCATGAAATTTTCCTATTTTATATTTTAGCCGGTAAAAACGTACAGTGACCCTATCTTTTCTTTTGATATTCTCAAAGCATTGTCTGAAAGCTATGTTTTCCTTAAATATTTAACAATTCTATCATTTTTTTTAGTTTCTAATCACAAAATGGTGTTTTTTTCCTGTATAAGCCATACAAAATGTGTCATTTTGTTACGTCATGTAGCTTGAGAAAATGCACGGTGACCTATAATTTTTATTATATTTTTCAACATATATCAATAGATACTACGGTTTGGCAAAGTATGAACAAATTCTATCATTTTTATTTTAGACTCCCATACCACCTTAAATAAAATGTTGAAAGCCATATAAAAACAGATTTTTCTGTAAAGTGTTCTTTCTGATTTACTAACAAATCGTAATTTACACTTGCTTTTTGTTAAAACATCGTCGTCAATATTAATTGAAATTTTTACGACTGTCATACCGATAATCCCGGTTTATCTGAGCTTAATGTAAAAAATTGAGATAATACTAGTTTATTTGAGAAAATCCTGGTTTATCTGAAATAATCTAGGACTATCTATGAAAGTGGTTCAGGCGTGCCATAATGGCTCCAAACCTTACAATTACATTTTCTCGTCCAGATATGCATTTGAAAAAAAACCAGACTACTACTAGTATTAGATATCATATTATGGATCTGAGCGATAACCTTTACCTCTAAATGCATGTTTTTATTACCCTTTCGAAGGTTTTGGAAAAATGGATAGTTATCATTTAATAAGATTAAAAGTCATCTGTATAGCATTTGTCAAAATCTATTGCTTCGATAATGTCATCAAACCAAGTTGTCAGCCTGATGAAGAAATCTGTGAGTTTCATTGGACAGTTGCATACTTCCAAACGATGACAGTTATCCTGCCAAACGGAAAAGGCTCAAGATCGCCAATAGAAAATGTCAATGGCACACTTTATGTTAGGACTAACTGTGGACCACTGGACAATATGAGAGAAGGTATTGTAACTATTTACAAATAATAAATACATGTATATTCTCAATTTTATTTATGTATATAAATCCAATTATAATTATGTAAATTCATTTCAAACAACACATATAAATACGTAAAATAGAAAGATTCGTACATTATTTAAAAGTGCTTAACCTGTGGTTGCAATTAATTTGGGCTCAGTTTATAAAGGGCTATTCTGGTCATAATTTAATTTGCTTCACGTAGGCTCGAGGTACACTTAACAGTTTGTTGACGTATCCTACAGGTACACGTAACACAGTCAAAAAATATATTGTAAGAAAAACTATATATGCCTTTCGGGTACAATGCATGATTTATTTAGATTTGGGATGACTTTCAGTGCACAATTTAACAAAAACATTAAGCAATTTTGTTTAAAAATTCCTCAAACAGCAGCATGTAGACGCCTCCGGGTGCGGGAATTTCTCGCTACATTGAAGACCTGTTGGTGACCTTCTGCTGTTGTGTTTTTTTATTTTGGTCGGGTTGTTGTCTCTTTGACACATTCCCCATTTCCATTCTCAATTTTATTGAATATCATTTTGATATTTTGAACAAATATGTAAAATTGTAGATATTTTCATATGCATGTAAAATAGACTCGAATATCAAAGTTCCAGAAAGGTTTCACAACTTTCATAATTTGACCCTGTTGCTTAAACAACTGAATACAATGGCAATTTGTCCAACCTCTTTCCAATCAAAAGAATACAATAGCAGGTCACAATTATGTCAGGGCCTAATTTCTTTATTATATTTTAACGATATTTCTGTCTTTTTATCAGTTACTGATAATGACTATTTCGTATCCGGCGATGGACACGTAAAGTTTATGTTTGCCATCAACGATCAAGTTCCAGGACCTTCAATTGTCGTATATGAAGGTCAACAGGTAATGTTATTGTTAAATAATTCTTTTTCTCCTATCAAATGAGCATTTTTACTTAATAATAAATACAAAATACAAAAAAACTGGTTTTTTTAAATTCAAAATCGTCCTGAATGCATGATGCATGCATGAAATATTTGCCACTTGACTGTCAGCAACCAACAATCATTCAATCAATCAATACCGGAATAAACATTATGTAACGACAGTGAAGTGGGCATATAAAAACGGTGATGTGATATAATTACCAACAAGACAACTATTCATCAGATACCATAGAACGAGGACGTAAACATCTACGAGGCAGTGTATCGTCTTCATCAATTCATAGAATCAATATTTGATTAAACAGATTTTAGATATGTGTTTGCAAATCAAAATTATTCGTACAAGATTGATTTATTTAAAATGTCAATTATCTTCCAGAGGAACATTCGCGTCAAGTTCTTATATAAGATTATAATTCCGAATAACGCAAGAATCTGAACATCATAAATAAGAAACTCTATTCCAATTGAAAATGAAAGTCCTCAACTTGATTTCTCTCATTAAGTAGTTTCACAGTAATAGACAGAAGTTATAGCGTGATGAAATTTCTGTACCACAGACGACACTCATATGTCTCTAATTGACCTGTCCTCCTATCCCGTATCACAGAATTTGTACTTATACATATGTATATGAGCAATACGCTTATTGCCAGATGCAAACATGATCTGCCTCTCCTCCGGAGCACCAGTGCTCATCATAATCCTCATGGTGGAGATCGTGTTGCTCGGTCTTTAGTTTTATAAGTTGAGGTTTGTAGATTTATGATTGGGTTGTTTTTGTCGTTTTTTCTTGTTTTGCCCTTGCGTTGTCGCGTAATCAGACAAATGTGATATCATTATCATAATCTAATTCTAGATAATAAACTTTTATAGTTTAATTTGAAACAATAAAGTTAGACTTAATGCTTCGCTTCTTTAGTTCAATTGACATACAATGTTTTTGGTCAACAAACAAAAATCTCTCAACACAAATAGAATGACAGTATTTAACAGATCTTACCCAACGAACAAATATTCGACATGATTGACGCGTTGTTTGTCAAATGAGTATTTAAAAACTGAAGACTAAAGTCAATCAGATATCTGGCATAAGAAAACACTGCTTACGTTCCATTGTCTGCTTAAAGAAAACAAATGTTGATCCAATGTTGTATTTATATTTTCCAAAATATAGACACCTTCGAATATATTTTAAATAGTCACCCAATACTTTCAGCAAATAAACATACAGAGCTATGTAAGATTATATCTAGATTCTAAGATACAAGAATTTAGACTTAAACTCAAAGTATTCAAATATTCAAAAATTATACAAATTTATAATATGGAAGGGTATAACACACACACACAAACGAGGCGGTAACACTGTTACAAAAATAAAATACGCTATTCCTAAACAATATTTGTCATTCAACATAGTTGTCTTCATAATAAGATTTTAAAGCTTTATATTATTTGTTTTAGATTGTAGTGCATGTTCACAATAAGTTAATGATGGAAGGAGTATCTATTCATTGGCATGGCCTGTTCCAGAAAGGTACACCTTTCATGGACGGCGTGGCTAGAGTTACGCAGTGCCCTATCAATCCAGGAGAAACTTTTACCTACAGGTAATACATGTGTATATATTATGGTTTAATATGGTGGCCGGTTAAAGCAAAAAAGCGAAGTCGAAAACGCGAAACCGATTTCGCGTTTTCGACTTCGCCTTTTCGCGTTTTTTGCGTTTTCGACTTCGTGATTTTACGTTTTCGCATTTTCGCCCTATAGAATATGAAAGGCGAAAACGCGAAAACCCGAAATGGCCTTAACCGACCACCATAGTTAAAACGAATAACGGTTATGAATAACTTCAATGTAATTTGTCCCAGCCGCCTGAACTTATAAAATGAAAATAACATGATGTGGTATATTTGAATTCCAATGAGACAGCTCATCCCCTTATACTAATCGACATTAGAAATTAACGCACACTAGAATATTACTTATTTTACATTATTGACGAAAACCATACTGGTATGCGTTGCTCATGTTTCATTAAAACAGAAAGGGATAGTTGGGATGCAAACCAATGAGATAACAACTAACAAAAACAAAAGCGAGGTAAAATTATAGAAATGTTAAGGTCGACATGTTTTTTAAGGATAAACGCAAGTCCATACCATGCCTTTGTTAAGGTATAAATCGTGTTAAGTTTGAATGATAGTTGAACGAATTTAACTGTTTCTTTAAAAAAAAAATCGAAAAAGAAATACTGTGATGTCTTTGTATTTAGATTTGAAGCGCTTCCTTATGGAACATTTTGGTATCATTCACATCTTGGGGCACAGAGATCAGATGGAATAGCCGGTGCTTTTATCATTCTTAAAAGACCGCAGTTACCAGTACGTATTGCCTCATTATAGTATTACACATGCATGATTTATTGAAATATTAAATTGCATGCCTTTCACTAGTTTTTTATTATAAAAGTTGACTATTTCCTCTCAGTTTTCTTTAATAATATTTCAGTATAATGTAGTCACATAAACATAAAATAAGAATTAATAAAGTCAAGAAGCTAAAGTGTTTTTATATTTGTTTTCTATATTACAATTCAACATTGTTTTTCTTCCCGTGAAAATTGAAATACATAATTATGAAATACATGTATGCAAGCTTATTATTTATCATAGTGAAGCCTTAGAGTAAATGTTATGTGGTAACATTTTAGACTGACACTGTTAGACAGAATGAAGAAGAATTTGTTTTCCTCGTACAAGACTGGTTCCAAAGAGGTTTTACACATGAAGTTAAGTTGGCTAACTGGCATTTAAACAAGTGAGTCAAAAGAAGTTTAATATGTTTGATGAATGTTAATAACTGTTGATTCTAAGTAATAAACTGTAGTTCAGTTAACCGAAAAATTAAACCATTTTTACTTTTTTTTAAATACTTGAACGAAAATTTTCAAGGCTGTGGTAAATAATAATAAGAGACATAATAATCAAAACAATAATATGATAATAGCACATGCAACTAAGAAAACCATACACATAACTTATACAAAAATAATACAATCAAGTAGGGAAATAGGATGATGAAAGCAGAATTATTTAAAAGTTTTTTGTAACAGGTACATCAAGACATCCAATGGTGAATCGTGTACTGGTATTAAAAAGACATATGACGGCTCAATAATTGGACAGAAAGGAATACAGACCCCATTGATTAATGCAAAAGGTACATTTTGGAAATGTATCAAGAAAAAGAACAAACAATGTATCTTTGAAGAAGAGCATTGCAACACATTTGTATTAAATTTTCTTTTTTATGAAGTCTAAAACCTAGTAAAAAAAAATACCAATGGGAAATGCAAACTCATAAGTCTCGAACAGTTTAAAAGACAGTGTACCAATTAAAAAACTAGAAAACTAAAAACTGAGAAACTGAGAAACACGTGCCCACAAAACATTGAGGATGGCTTCAGGTGCTCCGGTAAGGTAAGCAGATCCTGCTCCACGTGTGACATCTGTCGTGGTACTCGAACATGACAGCGGTAAATAAAAATCTCATTTCTTAGAGATTAAAAACCACAAACGTTTAAAAAAATAATGAATTTTATGTACTAAAACTATATACAATAAATAACAAACAGTAAAGTTTAACTATAAAAATATCGACACAAGTGGGTTTTTATTTGCCCGTTCGAATTGTGTTTAAAAATTAAATGACGAAATACCAAGGTACACCTCTGGGTGCGAGATTTTTCGCTTTGTTAAATACCCGTTGGTGGCCTACGGGTACAAATACTGATGTTAACGTATGTTACTTATTTATAACTACAGCGTGTACTTTAAGGTGGTACCTAACACTACAGGGAGATAATTCTGTAAAATCAGCTGAACGTTTTATTACATTGTGCTGTTAAAGGAATATTTAGCTTTTCAATCATCAAAATTAGTGTCTGTCAAACTGCTATATAATCAGTGAAATTTTTCTGATAAAATGTTTGGTTCAAATTTTTTGAAATATTTAGATTTTTGTCAAAGGGTCAAAGTAAATACTTTCTCAAAATTTTATGAAAATTAAACGAGCCAAATTAATTTAAGTGAAAGTGTTGGGTACCACCTTTAAACAACAATGTCATTGATTATTCATTGTTAATTCATATTGTTTCAGATCAGTAAAAAAACATGTTATTGTCCGAAGATTAACCCACCGTTCGTACAACCATTTTATTTGTTTTACCTGAATTAAGGATAATCACTTAAAGTTGGCATTCTTAAGGTTGTTTTCTATTTCAGGACGATTCCAAGAACCTTCCACAAATATTAATGCTAACTATTTACCTTTGGAGACCTTTGTTGTTACAAGTAGACAGAAATACCTGTTTAGAATGATTGGTATACAGTCAATAAGTACTTACCGTATCTCTATTGATAACGTGAGTACAGGAACACCATTTCAGTTCCATGCGATGTTCTTATGATGGAGACCACATCATTTTAGTTTTTTAAATCTTAGATTTTTAAGAAAAGTCTTCAAAATTAATGCAAAGGTTTTATTCGAAATTGTTTGCTTATTAACTATTCTATGATGATTAGATATAGGAAGATGTGGTGTGAGTGCTAATGAGACAACTCTCCATCCAAATAATAATTTAAAAAGTAAACCATTATAGGTTAAAGTACGGCCTTCAACAGTTTATTTATCATGATCCATGTCTGATTGTGAATATATTGAATTTCTATAAATTTCACATATTAATTTCTAAAATTGATCAAGCTTTGAGCTTTTTGTCATGTGCAACAAAGCCTCCAGTAATAGTCATATCTTTTCATTCGATAAAGTGGATTTTAAAAAATTGATGCAATTCTCCTGTATGTAGGATTTGATATATGTCAGATCGACCTCTCTGTAACGGTCATTGTCCTTGACATTTTTGATTTACGTTTCAGAAAAATAATGATAAACAAGATAAACAATTGCTTAAGGAAACTTTAATGTTTTATGATGCAGCACAAGTTGAACGTCCTTGCTATTGATGGAGCTGATATAGAACCTGAGGAGACAGACTATGTAATAATACATTCTGGTGAAAGATATGATGTCGAAGTTCTAAGCAATGCACCAGTCGGGAACTACTGGATTAGACTTGAAGATTTGGCGAGTCAGGATATTGCAGGGGTATTAAAATATAGAATCAATGTCTCTGTATCGCATCTGAATGACAAAGTCAAAATACCTTCACTTTGTATAGCTTTTAACTAATTTGTTATCTATCTTCTCTCTTAGCAATGAGTAAATAGATTCATTTCTGCCAGAACATATTAATCATTATAATATAAAAAATGTGATTTTTTTTCTCATTAGATAAAAAGAAATACTTAAACAGACTAAACCAACAGTTAAAATAAATCTCATTCAGATAATAGTTTAAACGGTACCATTGTTCCTGTACAGGGTGTGCATTTCGACAGTAAATGTCTTTTCAGTGATGCTCGAGGAAAAAATATTCTAAAAAACCCAACCACCTTAAAAAAAAAAGGACGAAAAGTATAGACTAAGCCAGACAAGGAATCAAAGAACTAGAGAGGGAGATATCGTCCTTCGTTTACATTAATTTCCAAAATAATACATGACCTTTCTAATCGTTTTATTTTCACTTCAGAATCCAATACCGATGGTAGTAGGATATGGAATATTAAGATACGATGGCGCACCTAAGGAGGATCCTATTAGCTCTGGGAAAGATTGTACAAAAAGAAATCCATGTCGAGTTGTAAACTGTATATTCGGGTATTTTATCTTTCTGAACAAAAATGTCGTCAATGTATAGTACAGATTCAAAGATATTTATACATACCTACATCAACATTTTTCATACATTAGTATGGCTTGGTGTTGATACTGTTGTAACATACGACTTACATAAGACTTACTCTTCCGGGGCACCTCATATTACCCCAAATTTTTGGTGGTGTTCGTGTTGATAAGTCTTTAGTTTTCTATGTTGTGTCTTTTGTCTGTCTGTCTTTTTTTGTTTTTTTTGGCCATTGGGTTGTCAGTTTGTTTCCAATCTATGAGTTTTGTGTCTTTCGTCCCTCTTTTAAATTGTTAACTTGCTATTACATATTTATCTTATCTATGATCATCCCGAACACTTTTTTCGTATAATCGTTTTTAAAAGGTAGATCCGAGAGGGAATCCTTTTAACAGTAGCATCCACCGAAGAAAACACTGCCAATCAAATCCTTAATTCTGTGTTAATGTGGTAAATTTAAAGTCATCTCTTCGACAATTTTACAGAAGCCATCATGATTTAGTTGACTGTTCTGCAATATCTTTGTTATATATTACAACGACCAAATACTAGATGGGTTAGTTTTTCCATTTTTTTTTATCGTCCACCTACCAAATGTTTAAAAGTTAAAAAATGAGTCTTAATGTTCATTGCCTTTGTATTTCTCAATTTCAATTTTAATTTGAATTGTAGGACAGTACTACAAATTCTATTGTTATGTGTGTAGAATGTTTTCAAGCAATTTTGTGTTATTTTTTCTTGTAATATATAATTATAAAAGTGTGCTCTCAATAACCTTCACTCCAGAACTTTTCCTGCCGATGACTATACATCTTGTATTCCTGTTTCCAAACTGAAATCAAAAGAACATGAGATAGAAACCAACCCAGTACCAGTCATGACTAGTGAAAACGATCTGCAGGAATTCTTTCTTAGTTTTCATTACTCGTGTAAGTACAGGAATTTACAAAATAAATATAAAAATGTTTAACCATAATATAATATAATTACTGATGTTCACTGCTGGCATAACTGTATATATCGCATAACACACGCACTAGCAACACATGTGCAGAACTCAAATGAATATTTATATTTTATTGAAAAAAGTTGAATATAAAGACAATATTTTGAAATCCCAACGCCGAAAAAATAACCAATTCAACCTATTACCACCTGTATGTATATTTTTCTCAATCCTGTAAATATACATATCACATGTAGTGAGTATTGCTGAAAGGATCAACATTGAAATTCCAATGAATATATTATCCTTTTTTTTTTAAATTAACTATTTTTTTTCTTACAGTACCAGAAGACAACCCGGGCTTGGTAGTATCTACGATAAACAACTTTCGGATGGTTTTACCAACTTCTCCACCAATGGTAAGTAGTGTAGAATCAAAACATTGTACATGTTTTTGGTTACTCATTCAAGGGGACAATTTCAAATATGACAAACATACTGAGGTTTACAAACACTCAATACACCAAAGGGAAAATATTCAAAAGTAGATATAATACAAGACCGAGAAATTGACAAGCATGGTACTTTCAAAAACAAATTTGGTATACGAAATTAAAACTAAAAAGGTATGAAAAAAAATGAAAAAAACAGACAACACAAGGTTCCTTGTTGAAGACCGTAATTTGACTTATAATGGTTTACTTTTACAAATTATGATTTGTATGCATACTTGTCTCATTGGCACTCAAACCACATCTTCTTATATCTATATGACACATTATAAAATAGAATATTTCAAGTAATAAAAAACTAAATATTATAAAACACGAAACAGGAGTGCGCTGAATGAGGAAGTTAGAAAGACTAAAACAATGATACGGAAAATGAGAAAAGAAAAAACTTATTTGGAAGACAAGTACTTTTTACAATTTGAGTTTGTTAATATTTTAGTTGCACGAGGCTGATTTTGTACCAGAAAAAGCTTGCCCAAAAGACTTCACAACATTTGCATCTCAGTGTAATCACATTTTGGAGTTGAAATTAGGAAATGTAATACAGTTTGTTTTAGTAAATGTTGGTATGTTTGTGTGTCTTTGTATGATGTTAAGTTTACATATAGATAATTAAACATTTGATGCTTTTAAAATCTTTGCAAAAATAAAATCTAAATAGAAAGTTCAATATTGGCTGCTGCTTCTTTGGTCTGGGAATAGTTTTATCGCCGTCCAGTGGTAAATTGTACATGCATACTATGAAGAGAAAGTATATGATATAAATATGAATCCATATATGTACTAGACATACATAGTGACCTGGAATTGTTTATGTGTTATGTCACAAGGTAACATTTTCCATGACGAAATGCCAACTAACCCCCAAATTCAGATTACGAGTTGACCAGTGTGAACAAAGTCTGCTCTTATTCCTAATCGTTGCGTGCTTAGTGGAGAAGTAGCAAAACTCATTTTCAAGTCATTGGTTTCACTCTATCGAGGATCAAACACAAAACCATCAACACTAGAGGCGAGAATGCCACCATAAGACCATCCATGCAGCTTGTGAGGGGAAGTTTGGGGACTGTTTTGCTCTGGAATTGTTATAGAACAGCGTTAACATGCGTAAAAAAAGAAAATACTTTATAGATAATGCACTTTATCGATATTTTTACGAAATTTTCCTTTGAACTTGTTGACTGACAATTTCTTTCTCAACAAGTCGAATGCTATGAAAATCATCGCTAGAAACTAAGGGGACACGTGGCGTTGCTAATGAAATTGACAACATCGGCATAGGTGAAATAGCGATAAACAGAATATATATTTGTTTAGGGGCCAGCTGAAGGACGCCTCTGGTTGCGGTAATTTCTTGCTACATTGAAGATCTGTTGTTAAACTTCTGCTGTTGTTTTTTTTGTTTTTTTCTTTGGTCGGATTGTTGTCTCTTTGACACATTCCCTATTTCCATTCTCAATTTTATCATCATTCATCTCAACTCGATTGCGTACCTCAAAATCAATCTCGTTGAGATGATAAACGATGATCTATAAATATATTTTTTACTGCGTTTTCAGAGACAAAAGGTTTTGGAAGACCACATCCAATTCATATTCACGGACATCGATTCCATGTAATGAAAATCGGATTTCCGACATATGATCCCATAACTGGTAACATGACGGAAATGAACCAAGATATAGTTTGTGAATCTCAACATTGTGACCGAGCTCGATGGGCGGATCCATCATGGTCTAATGGGAATGTTCCAGGAATGAACACCATGAATCCTGCTATCAAAGATACATTAGTTTTACCATGGGGAGCCTACGCTGTAGTCCGCATTCTTGCTGATAATCCAGGTATTTATATATCGAGATATTTATGAAGTTAAGAAGAACTTCAAATAAGTTTTTGTTGAATAAAAAACAATTGAAAAGAAGGCATTTTTGTAATGGCTTGTTTGACAGTATCTATATGTTTTAACATTTACAATAAGAACAGGAGGTTTCCAAAGGCTTTAGAGTTTTAATGTAATTACTTTTTATTGACCAGTCAAAAAACAACATGTGTATTTTTTTCATAAAGTGTACATAAAATTCTGTTTCTTCCTTGGCTGAAGAAACTAATTTTAAGTTCTAAACCTCCCTTCTAGGTTATTGGTATATGCATTGTCACATTGAGCTACACAACGTAGACGGGATGGCTCTGATTTTACAGGAAGGTGCTCGATCTGACATGCCCAAACCAGCTGATGACATGCACTTCTGTGGAAACTCGAACAATAATCAAACCATCAAGCCACAAACAGTGCTTAACAATGTAGTGGAAAACCTATTAGTCGATGCTGAAGAAAAGGGTATACAAATTTATGTTTTTTAAAGTACTAGTATCTTGTTTACAAACCTTTATTTCGTAAGAATTTGTGTGAAATTTATACATTTTTGTAAACAGTATTCCGTTTCATGAAGTCGTGTAATGTCAATACGCTTATAATGAGATGCCAACAGTTAGATAAATGCAAAACATTGTGATTTGTATTATTTGCATACATTGAAGACACAACCAAGTCCTACTGAGCATCATTTGTTATTCTTAAGTTCGACGGTCAAGGCTTAAAAAAGGTGTGTTTTATTTAGAGTCCTTGAAGTTATATAAGGGATATTTGAGGTTTTGTTTGAGTTAGTCAACACATTTATGAGAAAAATAGACATTAAAAAAGAAAGTTTGACGTGAACTGACATAATTTTAAATTGCAACCGGGTTTTTACCGATATTACAAATAACGGTACAAAGCATACAGTAAAAGAGTGACGAAAGAAACCAATGGGATATTTCATCTCTTAAGTCGAAAACCTACAATGCCATGGAACAAAACAAACCCAATAAAACGGACAAGAGACAAACAACAGTTCACAAAACTAACCCACAAAACGGGGGATAATCTAAGGAGCGGTGGAAGGTGTGAGCTAAGGCTCCGTGTTGAAGGCCGTACTTTAACCTATAATGGTTTACTTTTTAAATTGTTATTTGGATGGAGAGTTGTCTCATTGGCACTCACACCACATCTTCCTATATCTATTATAAGCAGTTCCTATTTCACATTTGTATTGTTTATTTGCAATTGATTTGCTTACTGAAATTTAATATTTCACAGGACTTACAACTGAATCAAAGGTATCTGTGTCTTCATTGGTTGGCACCATTGTTGTCTCTGTGGTGATTACTTTATCACTTGTGTTCAATGTTGTTAGCATGATTATATTACTAAGAAGAAAACTATATACATACCACTCCTATATACCAGAGGTGAAGATATCACAGTATCATCATGAAGATGAAGAAACTATTAAACTATTGAAATGATACTAATGTGTCAACCGTTATATATTGGATTAGGACCGATTGTTTGCTTAGCAATACATATATTGGTTCTATACTTGAAATTGAGGATGGATCTTTAATATTTGGATACCGCAAATGGAAACGTCAAATGTTCTTTTGACGGTTTTTTTATATTATATTTTGTATGACATATTATAAAACAAAGAATCAAAATGTAAAAATAATAAATACTAAAAAGTATGTGCTACTAATATTAATAAATACAAATGGAAGGAGGTAAGGACAACAGTAGCAAACCAGCTGCATTTTGGTATAGTTGTGGTTTTTGACAACTTCTCTGTTTCCATTCTCAATTTTACTTCAATATTCAAATTCGTAAATCAAGATACAATCAAACTAGAATAATAGGATCAACTTCATTTGAGCGAAACCGGTTGCCTTGACAGGGTCAGCGTCTCCTTCTTTTTTTCCAAATTAATGTATTGTTTTTTGGAGAGGGGTTCGTGGTGCTTTGGTTTTCTATATTATACCTTGTGTACTATTATCTGTCTGTTTGTCTTATTCATTTTTAGCCATGGCATTGTCAGTTTATTTTCGATCTTTCAGTTTTACTGTCCCTCTTTTAAATAAGTTAGGACTATATCAAATTCATCATTACCATATTCGGATTTTTTAAGAGATTTACCCAAAAAGAGCCAGTTCATAGACTTTCTCTAAACAATACCTTAGAATTTCTACAATTGTTATTCTCTATTTTCTTTTTGTAATGCATGGAAAAGATTTAAACCACTAGGGAAAAGATCAAAAGAAGCTAAGGAACTATTCTACTATTTCAACAGGAATGATAACTTATAATGCATAGTCTTATCCAATCGAAACAATTGAAACATACCAGTGACATTCAAACTCAAAGTCGTAATTGAAATTAAGGGTAAAACACAAAATAATCGAAAAACGACAACAATACAAATACAAGTATAAAAAGCTAGAGACAAACCGATTAGAATCCCAACATACACCTCTCATGTGCTACTGAAGGGTATGCAGAATGTATTGCTGTTTTCCCTTCCGCTTATCTTGCTTTTTTAATCATACTGACTTTTCACATATGTATCTGATTATCACTCAATACTGAGGAGAGATTTAATGAAACGTGTTTGGAGTGCTCTCAATGTGTTTTGGTTGAAACAAGCATCTCGATATCAGTACATAATGCGTTTTAGTCCTTCATAAAAACAATCGTTTGCATTATTTATTTCATTATTCAAATAAAGGTCATCTGGAGTGTATCTGTATATTATGTGATTTATTGTTAATTCAATAATACAATTTTTGCCGGAAATGTAATAAATATTTAATATGACTATATCAAGTAACACTCTCGGTGAAATAATTAACAATCACTTGTTCATCGATATGTAAATATGAATATCATCGACATAATAGTTGATATATTCCATCTCACTTACTATGTGTTTCCATCAACGTACTACGACATAATCAACAAGATAGCGTCCCAATGACACATCCAGGGTGACTAACGTGGTTCGGGGTATCATCCTGGAAAGGGTCTTCACATATAAATGTTAACCTCAGATCTGTGTACGGCCTCAAATCTGTGTCCGTTTCTCAAATATATGCCCCATCGTGACGTCAACCACTAATCTGTGTCCGTAAAAAAATCGGTCTCAAATCTGTGTCCGATTTTCAATCGTGACGTCATTCGCAAATATATGTCCGTTAAAAAAATAAGGACTAAAATCTGTGTTATTTTATAAACCTTTTTTTCCAATTTGTTTTGCCTTGCGCACATCTTAATGCCCAACTTATAAGTTGGGTCGTATAGTTTGTTTTTTTTGTTTAATTAGAGGTTTATTAACATCATACGAACAGACGAAACTCTACGAACGTATTGTTATGGAGCAGTAATTTTGTAAAAATTAAATCCACGATAAATTTCCTCCGATATCACAGAGTGTTTACAGACAATAGTTGTCAATTTCTTAGTCTTTTTGCAACCTTGCATTTTATTTTTGGGGTTTAACATTAGTGTTCAAATTTATTTTCTGTTGTTAAATGTTACGTATTCTTACGTTGAATTGATTTGCTAACAAGTCGTACATGTATATGCTTTTCATTAATCTCCCTTATCCATTTTAAAAGATCATTGTTATGTAATGTTAATGTTAAAACAATTGGCGCGTCTGGTTTGTATTTGATTGATTGTTTGATGTTAAACGTTCAGTGGCAAGTATTCCATGAATTTCACGACGTGACTGAATAATTAGCGTTTGATAACGGATTTAAAAGTGATTAAGATGACACAAGTTTATTATTTTTTCTTTTATTATATAGACACATCCTTTATTAATATGGAACGAATAAGGGAGGATTGTTTGGGTAAATACTGTCTCCTAGAATAAAGCACCAAACAGGATAGTCTTAAGGTGTACTAGGTCCAAGTGGTCCGACTTTTTCATACGAATGAGCGTCATTTACTTTCCCAAGAGTATCTTCGATAAATATGTCGTGAACACCACTATTTATTTAAAAGAATATTATCTATTATAAAAAGGTTACAGAAATATAAAGGAGCACTCGACCAATCGTAAAGTAATACAGTTTTGTGTATTTTTGTAGAAAGTATCATTGCTACAGCACTAATAGTTCTATATTTTTATAAATGTCCTTGGTCTAAATATTTCATATTCTTCCACATAATTTTTTGATCAATTAGATTTTCAACTGTAAAGGATTGAACCGGAAATTGTATATTACATGATTTATATCAAGTCAATATGATATGTACGTGACTGAACCTGGTCTTAAAAATACAGCATGTTTATATATATTTTTTTTTAAATAAAAGACATTTCGAAGGGAAGAATAACACAGCCGATAGTCTAATATTAATAAACAAATTAATGCTCCCTCTTTTCTCGTTCTGGCAAGTAACGTTAAGTTTGGGCAATTTTCGGGCCCAATTTTCGTTCGTTCGCGCCCAATTTTCGTTCGTTCGCGAAAAACCTTAAATAAATTAGTTCCAATAATGTAATATTGAGTTGGTATGTGTTCTCTATGTGTGTTCAAGGGCTCAAGTATAGTATATGTTTAAGTAAATCTGACTAAATTATTTCGCTGGTAATTATAATATTGTTTAAAGTACGGTCTTAAATGACTTTTGTTTTATTAAGTCATTTCTCCATGTGTGTGGTAAAAATCTTTACATGTGTGTGCTATTATTGTATGCCGTCTTCAAGAACGAAACTGCAAATATTTATTTTACATAAAAAGACAGTAAAGAACGAATATGTGTTTGCAACATCGACGTACATGTACCACATCTTCTTGTTTACAGGACATACATTTGAGACAATACATTACATACATTTGGAACGTCTATGACGCAGTATAAAAAAGAACATAGAATTGCGGAAAGGACATAGATTTGAGACAATAAAGGACATAGATTTGGGACGTCTATGACGCAATATCAAAAAGAACATAGATTTGCGGAAAGGACATAGATTTGAGGCCGGACATAGATTTGAGGCTTTTTTTGAACCTCAGATCTGTGTACGGCCTCAAATCTGTGTCCGTTTCTCAAATATATGCCCCATCGTGACGTCAATCGCTAATCTATGTCCATAAAAAAATATTTGGTCTCAAATCTGTGTCCGATTTTTTATCGTTACGTCATTTAAGGAATAATAGTACTGTAGTTGAAGAGTTGCCACCGTCAATTGTAGATTTGACGGTCGCAAATGCAGTTTTACTGGCGACGCGTAGCGGAGACAGTAAAACGGAGATTTGCGACCGTCAAATCAAAATTGCCGGTGGCAACTCTTCAACTACAGTACTGTTATTCCGATTCTAATGCATTACAAAAAGAAAAAATACGATAAAGCTTGAAAAAATGTCTAAAGTTGTCAAATAAAAAAAAATCCGCGAAACTTCGTGAATGATTTTGGCACAAAGACGTCATGGCTAAACGTGACGTCATACAAATGAAAACTTACAAACTGGAATTTATTACGTTGCCTGTACGCTTCAAATTCGGATAAAATTACATTAAAACGGCGAATTCGAGGTAGGTGTTGTTTTATTTTCGATTATATAGTAGTAATCGAACATTTGTTGATTCGTGAATTCAAAATGGCGGGTCCCTCCTTAGTTACGCCTGGTCAACTGTGGATTTGACGGCAACTTTAAGCCAATGAAAAAAATTGTTACATCCAAATTGCATTAGAATCGCAAATATATGTCCGTTAAAAAAAGATAAGGCCTCAAATCTGTGTAATGTTATAAACCTTTTTTTCCAATTTGTTTTGCCATGCGCACATTTTTAATGCACATCTAATAAGTTCGGCCGTATATGTTTTTTGTTTTATTAGAGGTTTATCAACATCATACGAACGGACGAAACTCTACGAACGTATTGTTATAGAGCAGTAATTTTGTAAAAATCAAATCCACGATAAATGTCTTCCGATATCGCAGTGTGCTTAGAGACAACAGTTATCAATTTCTTAGTTGTTTTTGCAACCTTGCATTTTATTTTTGTGATTAACATTACTGTAGTGTTTCGATTTATTTTCTTTTGTTGAATGTTATGTATTCTTACGTTGAGTTTGATTTGTTTACATGTCGTATATGCTTTTCATATATCTCCCTCATCCATTTTAAAAGATCATTGTTATGTAATGTTAATGTTAAAAACAATTGGCGCGTCTGGTTTATATTTGATTAATTTGATTGTTTGATGTTAAACGTTTAGTGGCAAGTATTTCATGAATTTCACGACGAGAATAATAAGCTTTGAACGAATATGTGTTTGCAACATCAATGTACCACATCTTCTTGTTTACAGGACATAGATTTGAGACAATAAAGGACATAGATTTGGAACGTCTATGACGCAATATCAAAAAGGGCATAGATTTGCGGAAAGGACATAGATTTTAGGCCGGACATAGATTTGAGGCTTACATATATATTTTTTTTGTGTATCCTCATGCCTTATTTTTGAAATTCTTATTAAATTATTTAGTATATAGTCTCAAAGGTACCAGGATTATACACATTAATACGCCAGACGCGCGTTTCGTCTACATAAAACTAGTTGTAGAAGAGAAACAAGTATAAAGTAAGAGAGAATAGGGGACACAAAATTCCGAAAAGTAGTGGCAATTATTATACCTCAGTATGTTTTTTCTATATAAAAAATAATGAAATAGTTGTGCTATTTCATTCCACAGACTATTTGCTAGTCAATAGTTTCAAAGACTATTACTCCGGTTAATAGTTTCATAATCATCTTTCCCGTACTTTTTCATGCTTAGTTTTCATTGGACAATAATGATGTCATTGACTATTTTGCTTGGCAATGCCAAACTCTAATATTGTAAACAGTATACTCTGTGTGAGTCGATTGTTATTCCACTTACAAGAAGCAATTATAAAAGAGAGAAAATCTTTGCGCGCATTTTTTAAAGATCTTTTTCTAAGATATAGTACCTTATTCATAATATGGGGGCGGTAATCATATTTTAAAAGTGAATTTGCGTTTGGTGTACTTTAAATTAGCTTGAATTTATCATATGCACGGAAAATTTAACACACACCAATTTCTAGTGTTGATTGCAATTAATGAAATATTTACAAATATAAAAAGAACTTTAAAAAAAAAACCGTATAGTTCATCTTGTGCATGTCAAGTTATGTGACATTTTTTTCTTTTCTTTCTGATGGTATATGCATGTACACTTTTAGAAAATTAGTTAATTTGGTATATAAAAACACTTAATGACTGTGTTGTTCAGTATAATAGATCACCTAATGACTGGGTGTGCGGGTAATAGCAAGTTTGTTGTCCCTGAGATACCAACTATTGCTCTCGGCTTTGCCTCGAGCAATAGTTGGTATCTCAGGGACAACAAACTTGCTATTACCCTCACACCCAGTCAATAGGTGTATAATACAGCTACGGTAATCTATTCCTGGGATAAGAAAATCCTGTTTTTTTTCGAAAAGTTTTAAGTTTTGTAACAGGAAATTTATAAAAAATGACCATTTGATTGATATTCATGTCAACACCGAAGTGCTGACTACTGGGCTTGTGATACCCTCTGGGACGAAACGTCCACCAGCAGTGGCATCGACCCAGTGATGTAAATAGTTATAAAAGGTACCAGGATAATAATTTAATACCCCAGACGCGCCTTTTTAATTATCAAACAGTTTACATAATCAAGGGAGTATATCATGTATAGATGGGCGTATATTATATATCAACAGATACGCACTGCGAGATTATCATTTAATGTTTAGTAATATATCACTCATTTGACTTTTACCTATGTTTTAGGCTAAATTATTTTCGACATTTTTTTTTAATACATTGATTAATCAACTGATTGAGATGAAAAAGAGAACGATTAGATTCAAAACCCCCTTCAACCCCTTTACATGCTTTTGTATCTGTTCAATGCCACGACCATTATCCCTCATTTTCTTAGTAAATTTGTGTTTTAAGAATTGTGTTTAGTTTAAAATAATGAAAGTCATTACTATTGAAGACATTTGTCTAAAAATATTGCAAATTGATTTTGTTTGATTTTTACAAAAGACAGAAATTTGTAATAAAAGTTAATTAATAAGTATCTGAAAGACGGAAAATATCTTAACATATAATGAAAGTTTTTTTTTTTCTTCTTATTGGGAATTGGTTTAAGTTTTATTTTTAAATAATTACCAAATTCCAGTTTTGGGCCATCATTAATAATTTTTTAACTCTACATCATTTTTAAAATGACGTTTTATGATATGGGAATCTTTGAATACACTATGAAGCTGCTATAGGGTTATCATAAATAATAAAAAGATGTAGGAAGATGTGGTGTGAGTGTCAATGAGACAACTCTCCATCCAAGTAACAATTTAAAAAGTAAACCATTATAGGTTAAAGTATGGCCTTCAACACAGAGCCTTGGCTCACACCGAACAACAAGCTATAGAGGGCCCCAAAATTACTAGTGTAAAACCATTCAAACGGGAAAACCAATGGTCTAATCTATATAAACAAAACGAGAAACACGTATATATTACATAAACAAACGACAACTACTGTACATCAGATTCCTGACTTAGGACAGGTGCAAACATTTGCAGCGGGATTAAACGTTTTAATGGATCCAAACCTTCTCCCTTTTTCTGAAACAATAGCATAACATCACAACATAAAAAACACACGATAAAATATCAATTGGCAGACTTAACTCAATCAAAAAACGTATGATTACACAATGAACGAATAAATTTGATCTGCGATATCTGGATACAAATGCACAGTTAATTAAATATTAGAGACACACATTCATGACCAACAATTTAAGCTAACAAACAAATTCAAACAAAGCCATGACAGGACATCACTGAGAAATATTTAACCAATCAAAATTCACTTTAGAAAAAAAAACGGTTTTAAAAAAATAATTATAATCTTGAAGTTTATACAAATGGAGTAAGAATAAGTGAAAAATTGAAGATATTACAAATAATCACAGCTGGTGTACAGACAAGATTTAGACGTTTTATGATATGAGAATCTTTGAATACACTATGAAGCTGTGATAGGGTTATTATAATTAATGTTTCAATTTTAGAAAAAAATGTGCTCTGATGAACAACAAAAATTTACAAAAAATTAGCAGAATAATTACAACAGGATGTACATAGCTGTGTTATTTGTTCTTCCATGTTAAGGTTGGGGTGTTTTCAATTGGGGATATCTAAATCTAATTTAAAGGTCAGTGATCAAAGTGGTTTATTAAGCATGAACACAAAAGACCAACTTTGTTTAATACTTAGTATATAAAAATAGATATTACTAAATTTAATAGGGGTTTGAAATAGTAAAAAATTAAATAAAATTGACAAGGACGTCCTTGTTTTAAATGTAAAAGACTTATCTATTTCAAACATGGTGGTAACTTTATACATAAGAGACGCTTACCCTGGTGCGACGCATCCGGTCTAACACTTTATTGGGTTCGTTCGATTAACTTCGTATATGTTTGGTATCTAGATTAACAATCAATCGACTGACGAGATTTTATCATTGATGAAATACTCTCGCATCAATTTAATGGGATTACGTAAATATATTATAATAAATAACGACAATTCAGTTATTTTGCGTTTTATACATAGTTTAAAGAAATCAAAATGTATGTTTATCATTTTAACAAATGCTACAGATGTCAAAACTGTGATTTAGGGAAATCTGCGGGACCAAAAAGCAAAATGAATAAGTAGTAATTATTTTTGATATTGAAATTTGTAAGTAAATATGCAAATTACAGAAAACATAATACCATGTTATTTTAACTCTGATGGATTGTTGTCCAATTGGCAATCATACCAAGATCTCAATATTTGTATAATCTAGATTTATAAGTTCAAATTAAATCATAAGCTTGTGTGTTAAAGGTATCGAGCTAATTTATCAAAAATAAAAATAGTTCTGATCTATCAATATAATTGTATTTAAAATTTTCTACACACACTTAAAATAGATCTGACGAAATATTTAAAAGAAAAGGCTGTTAATGGTAATAAGCTGAGAATGGAGGTATTTTTCTATATGGCTGAAGCATTTAAAATATATAAGTATATTAAGTAGTTTTATCATAAATTTATAATCTACTGCATGCAATGATAATATAAAAAAAACGAAAGAAAGTGAAACTAAACAACCGTTTTCCAAAAGTCTTAAAATTATTGACTATTAGTTGATACGACTGTGTGGTGTAATCATTTAGCTGTAACTTTATTATTTTAAAGCATACATAGCACAGTTGGGTCATTATAAGCTGCATTGTCATCACTTGACAGCTTCCTCGTCGTCGTGTATCGTTGACATAAATAAGGCCATACAAGGGAAGCAATCTAATTCATAATCTTGAGACACAAAAAAAATGGAAAAGATAAATTAAAGCTCACTTAAATTACACAGAAAAGTTTGAGTAAAACTAACCTCACCAAAACAAGAGTGGGAATTTCGTTGACGTGCAGCCTAAGAAGTTCATGTGTCATTTGGTTCATTCGTTATATTGCACTAGACTTGTAAATTAGCATTTAAGGTACCAATTTTATTACACTAATTTTGCATTTCGATATTTTTTATATTTTTATTGATTTTTAGTAGTGCTCAAGGACAAATCTGTCTAAATGGAAAGCTAAATTTGGACATAACATGATTTTTATTTCAACATAGGATTGAAAATAAAACTTTATTAATCGACCTTTCATTTTAAAAGATTGTTTTATTGCAATTCAAACTTAAGGTAATTTATGCACAGATTCGTATAGAAAATAAAACCTCATTTTGGTGTTTAAAAGTGGGATTGATGTTTTGAAGTGTGAAAGAAAAATCAGTCAAACAAGTGATCAGCCGAGGAAAATTCGATAAATTTAAATGAAATAAAATTCAATGATAATTTAAATTTGTTGTCAATTACAAATCAAAATAAAAAAAATTCCAGGATATAAATACAAACGTCTCTACAATTGTTAGATCTTTTTTTCTAGGAAAATTCAATAAATAATGTGTTATAAGTGATTGCAAGAAATTTTAAGTATTGCACAAAAAAAATCCTAGAAGAAACTTTGACATCGATCAACTACACGACCTTTGTTATAATATGCAAAGATCGTTATATAATTTTTAACAATGACGTTACTAGAAATTTTTCTTAAATATCATGAGTGCACAGGATGAAATGTCTAGACGGGGTGGTATATGATAATTTTATGATATGTTAAGTTTTTGATATAGAGCCTTAGGTCTTAATTTAATTTTCAACAAAACTTAACTTACTATTTTTAAAATAAAGACTGCCAAAAACATTTTTTTAAGACAGATGATGCATGCCAGTTAAATCTACGTGCCCTTTCTCGTTCCATTTTGGTTCATGGTTTTCTCTCGGGTTTTTTTTTTCTTTGTTTATATTTATGAGTTTAAAACATTTGTTAACGACTGTTGCATCTTGTTTTATGATAATTATACGTATGAGCTAGTCACTTCTTTGCATTAATAGGACATACCATTAATTTTTGAATTAACAATTATATCAAAGAGTTCCAAAACGACCAATGAGATACAAATCACACGCAGCTGGCCCAAATAAATTAAACATATCAACCATACTGTAGTTGACTCTGATGATGTATATTCTAAACCGATAGCATTGTTTTAATGCTCCCTTGTCCAAGCAAAATTTCAGCCGCCGTAATTGAACATCATGACGTTCTCATAAATCAAACAAATCAAGCATATCAGATTGATCCTAACAAAACGGTAATTTCCAAAAGTTATAAACGTTAGGGAGTCCCAGGCTTTAAATATATCACACTCATACATCGAACTTGATATAAAAGATGGTAAAGTAATTTGCATTTTCACTACTATGTTTTTGTATAAAATTTAACGCATTTGTTTTGTTGATTATGCTCTTTTTTTTTTTAAATTCTGAAAAAAATAAATTCAGTGAATCATTTGTTCATATATCATAATGAATAACGACAATTCAGTTATTTTGCGTTTTATACATTTTTTTAAAGAAATCAACATTTATTTTTATCATTTTAACAAATGTTACGGATATCAGCACTGAGATTGAGGCAAATCTACGGGACCAAAGAGCAAAATGAATAGTTATTATTTTGGATAGTGAAATTTGTAAGTAAATATTCAAATTACAGATAATATACTACCAGGTTATTATTACTCTGTTGAATTGTTGTCCAATTGGCAATCATACCAAGATCTGAATATTTGTATAATCTAGATTAATAGGTTTTATTTAATTCAAATTATAAGCTTGTGTGTTAAAGGTATCGAGCTAATTTATCAAAAACAAAAATAGTTCGTATCTATCAATAAATTAAATTTAAATTGTTTACACACACTTAAAATAGATCTGACGAAAAAGATGTTAGTGGTAATAACATGAGAATGAGGTATTTTTCTTTTCGCTTAATAATTTTAAGTATATAAGAATACATGTGTTAAATCCTTTTATCATGAAATGATAATCTAGTGATTTTGATAATGTTGTTAAAATATAAGACAATAGAAAGTGAAACTTAACTTTCATTTTCCAAAAGTCGTAAAACTATAGACTATTATATGTTACGACTATGGTGTGTAATCAATTAGCTGTAACTTTTTAGTAAAGCATACATAACACAGTTGGGTCATTATAAGCTGCATTGCCATCACTTGTCATAGGCCTTATCGTCGTGCATCGTGAAGATTAAAAATACCATACCAAGGAAGCAAAATATAGGAAAAGATAAATAAAAACACACAAAAATTACACTGAAAATAAAAACTAATATCAACAAAATAAGGGCATAAATTTCGTTGATATACAGCCTAAGAAGTTCATGTTTCATTTGTGTCATCCGTTATATTGCATAAGACTTGTAAATTAACATTAAAGGTACATATTTTATTACACTAGACCTACATTTTGATAATTTTTATGTCTGCAGTAATGCTCAAAACAAAACATTTAAAGTCATATAACTAACATTATAGATCAATCAAAATGGAAAGCCAAATTTTGATATTACATGATTTTTATTTAAACTTAGAAATGATAATTACATTTAATTCATCAACCGTTCGTTTTTAGAAGATAAAGTTTTTATGTAAGGCAAAGATAGTTTATGCACAGATTCATACAGATATAAAGATACCTTTTTAAATGTTCAATAGAGGAAATAATGTTTTGGATTGTAAAAGACAAATCAAGTCAAGCAAGTGATCAGCAAAGGAAACTTCAATAAAATCAAATGAAATGAACATTAATATGTGTTGGTAAAGACAAAATTCAATAAAGATACCAGGATATATATACAAATAATTGTATCCTTTCTAGGAAAATTCAGTAAAAAATGTGTTATAAGTGATTCCAAGAAATGGAAAGAAATGAAATTCCCAGAAGTAACTTTGACATCAACTACACGTCCTTCGTTATATTATGCAAAAGTCGTTACATAATTTTAAACAAGAAAGGTCCGATACTTCAATGATATAACAATAAGTATTTCCTCAATATTATTAGTGCACAAGAGGAAATGTCTAGCCTGTTCGATCATAATTTAGTTATATGTTGAATCTTTAGATAAGGCCTTAGGCCTAAATTTAACTTTTAACAAAATTTATTTTACTATTCTAAAAATAAAGACTGCAACAAATATATGTTCAAGACAGATGAAACACACCAGTTAACTCTATGCTTCCATTCTCGCTCCATTTTGGAGTACATGGTTTTCCCTCAGTTTTTTTTCTTTGTTTATAGTTATGAGTTTTAGACATCTGTTAACGTCTGTTGCCTCTTGCTTAATGATAAGTTATACGTATGAGTTAGTCACATGTTTGCATTAATAATAATAGGATAGTAGCATTAGTTATTTAATAAACAATCATATCAAATAGTTTCAAACAACAAACGACTAACCAAGCGCAAACAACCAGCATCGGAAGTTGGCCCAAATAAATAAAACATGTCAACCATACTGTGGTTTACTGTGATGATCTCTATTTTAAATTAATAGAATTGTTTTAATGATTCATGTCCAAGCAAAATTTCCGCCGCCCTTAGTAAATATCATGAGAGAAAATAATGTAATTTTATCAAATTGTCTTTCACTACTCTTGTTAATCAAACAAATCAAGGATATCAGATTTATCATAACAAAAAGGTAATTTCCAAAAGCTATAAAGGTTAGGGATTCCCAGCCTTTAAATATATCACACTCATACATCGAACTTGATAGAAAAGATGGTAAAGTAGTTTGTATTTTACTGATATTTTTGTGTAAAATTTATAGCTTTTGTTTCGTTGAACATTTTCTATTGATTTTTTTTCTGAAAAATTAAATTCAGTGTATCACTTGTTCATTAGTTTCTTAAAGTCGTGTAAAATCCAAATGCTTGTTAATAGTTTTTTTTATACAGAAACACGTTTAGTGAATACATTCTTTCGATCGGCTTTGTTATATTCTTATATTTTCTCAGTATACAAACCCGGGGAAAACATGCGTCTTGCTCCTAACGCTTTTGAATAAATAGAGAAAAAAGAAGAACAAAAACATGATAAAAAATGAATAACTAACCAACTGCCTGTGTTTCAAACACTAATCGATGATTTAAGGGCATATAAATAGGAAGCCAGGTGCACTTTTCGTCCTTTTGATATGTTGTCATGAGAAAGATTTCGTTATTGTAATAGATTAAGGACAGATAAACAATGTACTATCAAACTGAGAATCCTTTTTACATTTTTTCTTTTATTATGCCTTTTAACCTTAAGCTTATATGACAACTTTCACTCCCCCTCTCTGGTGTCTTTTGTTTTAATTTTGTAAGTGATGCACGTATTTGAAGTGTGGAGGCAAGTTTTTATAGTTGTTTTGAAACAATAGTAAGGGTCAAGTTACAGTTTATGCGTTTAATGTCACATATTTGGCTAAAAGAATTCATACAACTTTTGCTCGTTGAACAGTTGAAATATTTTCAGTTTAAGTTAAACGAGCCAAGGCTGTATGCAAAATTTGTGACAAGGCCATTTACTGTTCATTGACCTTAACAATATCATATTTTCTTGTAAATTGTAGCCTTCTTGTAATGTATCAAACAATATTTACGGGACAATGTACAATGTTGTCCTGACAGGTGTTACTACGCATTGCATTGGTATTTACAGTGTTTTAATTTACTTGTCGAAACTAAATTGTATACCCATACATATTTTCACCTTAACATCAAGGTTACGACTAGGCAAGGTTAGGTAGAAAACAAATTAAAAACTTCTACAATTAAATATATAGGTAATGTTACTGTGCCCATCCAGTATAGAGGTCGGGAAAATGAGGGTATGCTTGATATGCTTGAGGGACCATAATATTACCTTGTAACTGAACACATTTAAGACCATATATAGTTGTAGCAAGAGTTCTTAATGCATAACGAGCTTTGCACTTTTTTTACACGAGTATTGGGTTCAACGTCCACATGCTGACCGGACGTTGCTTTGCATGTATAGATCCCACACATCGGACGCGCATATATTTTCACTTACCCAGTCACATTTGTTGTGTCTTCCGAAAGACATACAAAATACCGCACAATCACCAAAAGAAGTGAAACTCCAAAATAATATACAAAACGAATAGCGCACGCCCCTAATGTCTTGCCTGCCTAAATTAAGTATTCATTGTATAACAAAATTTGAACTAGAGGTCGCACTATATGAACACAATGTCTTAATATGGTGAATAAACTTTGGACAAGATGACAGACAGTTCCTTCCAGATAGACGTAAATATTTAACTCTCTGTTATTGTGTAATTTTGTTTTGTCGTACCTATTTATTTAAATATCATTCCTCGATCATACATTTTAAAGAGTATATGCAATTTACCCAGCCTTGATCTATAAAGCGAGGTCAATTGCTCGTACTCCCTTCTAGAATGTGTCAATGGCAGACTATCCAAATTTCTAGTTTGACTCAATAAGCTCACTAGCACGTGGCAAATCAACTCGGTTAATACAAATGTTTTATAAATTTAACCTGTATATTTATGAAATCAATTACGAATTGATGAAACATTTTTGAATGACAAATAACGCGTCAATTACTTTCGGATGTAAATACGTATAAATCTAAAACAGTTCAAGTGAATTGCATGTTTTAAATTTTGTATGTCGATTTTTATTTTCAAATTAGGATTTCCAAGACAAATAGATGTACAAAGGAGAGTGTCCTCATAATATCATTGAAACATTATTTTCAATAAAATTTTGGGAAAAAGATAATTACTCAACGTAGAAAATTATACAAAAATAATATTGGAAAGAGTCACCGGCAAAAAATGAGTTCCTCTTCTGGATTATTAAGCAACAGTTTAATAAAGGATTATGTCCAACATGTTGATATTGCAACATTTTCAACTGCTTGACACAGGATAAAACCTTTTCAAAGTAGAACACATGAAATTATATGAAACTGCAATATCACATTCAAGTATAATTCTTGTTACTCAATTTTGAAGTTTTATGATTCTATCTGAATCTTTTTGTAATAAATTTCTTTAAACTGAACTACAATAGTCTATATATGGTAAAATGTATATGCAATATAAAATATTTGTCTTGTATGTATGGGAAAATATATTCTTTAATTTTATACTGATATTGTATCTAATGTAATATTACATAAACGATCATAATGATCTTTCCAGCTTAAATTTCCATTAATGTCATTTCTATTTAATTTGAAAGAATGGACATCTTCAGTACATGTTTCGTTGATGGTAATACATAATCCTGATAGTTGTGTAACTTTATGTTTTGAACCCAATGTCATACAATTTTTTTAACTTTTTTTTTGTGCATTAAAAAATTACTTGAGTTAAAGAGACACAAGTTACAGTGTGTCAATTTGCAGAACGTATGTTAATCGGTATGGAATATCTGGGGTCTATTATTTCTCTCATAAATATTTGTCAAAAAATAAAACATTTTCTAAAATAAATATCAAAACTCCATCTAATGAAAAAATATATTTGCTTCAATTTTGACTACGTTTGCACACATATTTCCCAGCGGACGTTTGGTAAGTGTTAGTAATCAGAATTCTTTCTTTTATTGCAGTTCACACTTTTTTTATCGACTAAAATTAGTTGGCTTCCATATATTTCAAAACTCGTTTAAACAGTTCTAAGTCAGCAAAAAAATGTTACGTGAAAGGATTTGCACTTTGTTGAAGACAAAACGTTTACTTATAAATGTTTACTTCTTTGTAATTTTTTGTTATCTCTAAAGAAGAGTTGTTTCATTAGTAATCAAACCACATCTTCTTAACTTTATATGTTATTTCATCTGGGTTTGTTTCACTGTTTAACGGTTTCACATATTTTTTGTTCATTGACCTTATAAGTATGTCACTATTTTCACCTTCGTGTAATGTATCCAATAATCAGCACATGATAAGCAATGTCGTCATGGCAGGTGTTTCCATTATATTGTATTGATAACTACAGTTTTTTACGCACTTGTCAAAATTAAAATGTATACCAATACATTTCTCCTTCTATCGAGGTTACGACTACATGTGATTTATCGTCATCCTATTTTACAAATTCAGCTTTATGTAATTCCAAGTCGATCATACAAAATCCTTACAACCATTTGATTGACCATCAGTGTATGGTGAAAACAAAGAAGTCACCAATCAGGTAGATTACTTCAATCAAAAACAATAAGGTTTCTCGTTTTAAATACAAAACACAATAGTTAGCTGGTGTATATTCAAAACACATTCTTGATATACGGATGCAAGTGGTTGCCAAAAAGCAGGGACCAATAGACAACAATATGTCTTAACTATCCCGATAAAATGTTTGTACTTGATAATATCTAACAGATACAATATACATTGTAGGATTTCTGTTTACGTTATAGATAATGCATATTTTAAGGTTTTTCTTGTCGTAGAACACACCGAGGGGTGTCAGGATTGATCAAATGAAAGACCGACCGGAGGGAGGTCCGTCTTTGAACAATCCTGACACCCCGAGGTGTGTTCTACGACAAGAACAACCTTAAAATATGTATTATCTGACTTATATACCGTCAAAAAATATTCATTTTATAAAGATTTGTAAAATTTATTATCCTATTTTACCGACAACACTAAAGTTGGATATTCCTTTCTAATGCGTTCAAGTTGTAATACGCCCTGCGGCTCATTTAAAATGTGAAATAAAACTCACTAAATAATTTAGATATAAACCTTTTAAAAATTGTTATCCATACACAATAAAAATATTACTGTAACTGCATGAAGTAAGACACAAATGTATTGTTACCATCCGATAACGGTGTATGACAAATACAAGACACATTGTAAGTTTTTTATTGTACCAATTAGCTTATGGAAAAGGGGGAGGGGGTATCTTTTTCGATTTGTTATGTTATTTCTATCGCGGAAAAGTGGTTATTTTTTTTAACAATTTTACTTGAATCGAATGAAAAATTCAAAACGATTGTCTTTTGAAAAGCAATACATTTTATTAAAAGATAATAAGGATATAATGATATCCTCTCCGCACCCGACCCTTTCGTGAGTTACGTTATTATGTTTTTCAATAGAATATAAGATTATCTTATTAGTTGATCATTTTAAGTAAAAGGTATACATAAAGTTTTTAAAGTTAAGAACTGACACGAAGACGAATATAAATACATGTAGGTCTCAGTATGATTTCCTCTTCAGTGTGTATCGTTCTGACATGCATGAAATATTTGCCACTGGACGTTAAGCAAGCAACCAAAAATCGATCTACCTATTCAGTATGACTCAACAAGATTTTCAAAATCTTATACACGAATATGTTAAATCTGGATTTATTTGGTGAAAGTCTACCTTAAAAATCATCTGACATATATGATAATGTTTCTTTATTGTAGCGATAAATCAACAAAACTTCACGTTATTTGTTTCTAACATTAAAATGCAGGACTACAATGACAGTTTCTTTTACACCTATCATCGATTGATCTTTAAAAAAAAATATTTCCAAATGGGCAACAAAAAACTATAAGACGAATAAAGTTTTGAGGTAAATCATAGATTGCATGTTTATCAAGGAAAATAATGACCTTACACAGGTTATTATTTTATGCCTTGGAGCATATGCCATTGAAACCTGGTATCGTCCGGGTTGATTCTGAAAAAGAATGACCTGACGTTCTGAAAGAAAATAACTCCATATAGGTATATAATTATTTGTTATTTTTATGAAAGTGCAGAAATTGAATAATTTAAAAACACAAAAATTACTTGAGTTAACCAGACACAAGTTACAGTGTCAGTTTTTTCGATCGTATGTTAATCGGTATGGATCACCTGGGGTCTAATTTTTCTCATAAATATTTGCAAAAAAATAAAACATCTTCTAAGATAAATATAAAAACTCAATCTGATGAAAACATATATTTGCTACGTACGTTTGCACAAAAATTTCCATGCGGACGTTGTGCTAATTGTTAGTAATCAAAATTCTCTCTTTTATTACAGTTCACACTTTTTCATCGACTAAAATTAGTTGGCATCCATAAATTTCAAAACTCGTTTAAAAAATTCTAAGTCAGCAAAAATGTTACATAAAGGATTTGCACTTTGTTGAAGGCTATAAGTTTACTAATAACTGTTAACTTCTATGTATTTTTTTTATCTCTAAAGGAGAGTTGTTTCATTAGTAATCAAACCACATCTTCTTATCTTTATAGGTTATTTCCTCTGGGTTTGTTTCACTGTTTTACGGTTTCACATATTTTTTGTTCATTAACCTTATAAGTATGTCACTATTTCAACCTTCGTGTACTGTATCCAATAATCAGTACATGATAAGCAATGTTGTCATGGCAGGTGATTCCATTATATTGTATTGATAATTACAGTTTTTTACGCACTTGTCAAAATTAAAATGTATACCAATACATTTCTCCTTCTATCGAGGTTACGACTACATGTGATTTATTGTCATCCTTTTTAACAAATTCAGTTTGTTTTGATTCCAAGTCGATCATACAAAAAAAACTTACAACCATTTGATTGACCATCAGTGTATGGTGAAAACAAAGAAGTCACCAATCAGGTAGATTACTTGAAACAAAAACAATAAGGTTTTTCGTTTTAAATACAAAACACAAGAGTTAGCTGGTGTATATTCAAAACTCATTCTTGATATACGGATGCATGTGGTTGCCAAAAAGAAGGGACCAATAGACAACACTATGTCTTAACTATCCCGGTAAAATGTTTGTACTTGATAATATCTAACAGATACAATATACATTGTAGGATTTCTGTTTACTTATTTGTTATTTTTATGAAATTGCAGAAATTGAATAATTTAAAAACAAAATGGCAACAGTAGTATACCCCTGTTCGAAAATCATAAATCGATTGAGAAAAGAACAAATCCGGGTTACAATCTAAAACTATGGGAATCACATCAAATATAATAGGAGATCAACGACACAACAGAAACGCAACACTAAAATGTAAGACACGAACTAAAATATAACAATGCCCATTTTAAAAAATCAAATGGTGAGTTGAACCTTGAACTTCGCACTTTTATGGCACTTTTATGGCAATGTTAAATATAACAGTTAAATGACACCATTAAACGACAGGAATCCAATACAAATATTTTTCTTGTGTGTATAGGAAAATATATTCTCTAAGTTTACACAAAAGCGATATTGTATCTAATGTTATATAACATATACGATCATAACGATTTTTCATGCTTAAATTTTCATTAATGTCAATTCTATTTATTTTGAAAGAATGGACATTCTTTGTACAGGTTTCGTTGATGGTAATACATAATTCTAATGGTAGTGTAACTTTGTGTTTTGAACCAAATGTCATGCAATTTTTTTTAATTTTTTTTTTTGTGCATTAAAAAATTACTTGAGTTTACCAGACACAAGTTACAGTGTCAGTTTTTTCGAACGTATGTTAATCGGTATGGATCACCTAGGGTCTAATTTTTCTCATAAATATTTGCCAAAAAATAAAACATCTTCTAAGATAAATATCAAAACTCAATCTAATGAAAACATATATTTGCATAAACTTTGACTACGTACGTTTGCACAAAAATTTCCATGCGGACGTTGTGCTAATTGATAGTAATCAAAATTCTCTCTTTTATTGCAGTTCACACTTTTTCATCGACTAAAATTAGTTGGCTTCCATAAATTTCAAAACTCGTTTAAACAATTCTTAGTCAGCAGAAATGTTACATAAAAGGATTTGCACTTTGTTGAAGGCCATAGGTTTACTAATAACTGTTAACTTCTATGTATTTTTTTTTATCTCTAAAGGAGAGTTGTCTCATTAGTAATCAAACCACATCTTCTTATCTTTATATGTTATTTAATCTGGATTTGTTTCACTGTTTTACTTTTTCACATTTTTACTGTTCATTGAATTTATACGTATGTCACATTTTTTTGGTAAATTTTAACCTTCGTGTACTGTATCCAATAATCAGTACATGATCAGCAATGTTGTCCCGGCAGGTGTTACCATTGTATTGTATTGATAATTACAGTTTTTTTACGCACTTGTCAAACTTAAAATGTATACCAATACATTTCTCCTTCTATCGAGGTTACGACTACAAGTGATTTATCGTCATCCTTTTTTTACAAATTCAGCTTGTTTTAATTCCAAGTCGATCATACAAAAAAACCTTCCAACCATTTGATTGACCATCAGTGTATGGTGAAAACAAAGAAGTCACCAATCAGGTAGATTACTTGAAAAAAAAACAATATCGTTTTAAATACAGAGCTGGTGTATACTGTATAAACATTAATTTTCGTGGAGTTAAAATTTCGTGGTTTTGTATCCAAAAGTAAGTTCGTGGGGATTAATTGTCGTGGTTTTTAAGATTAGAAAACAATTATGTAAATGTAACTTTATGATTTACAATATTCAATTAAACTTATCTGAACTTTCACCGTTGGGAAAAATCAATAATTGCATTTTTTAGTAACAGTGAGCACTAATCAAGTGTTGTAACCTACACACTCTAATATTGGCTTTTACACACCTTTGATGTTTTATCCAAGGACAATGATTGTGTAATAAATTTATTACAACTTAAGGGCATTACAGACGCATTAGACTGTTGAATGACATTGATTGACAGTTATTGATCATTACTTATTACTGTACAAACAAAGGATTAGGATTATCATATGACGTAAAGAAAACCTTTGAATATCGATGTCTAATCAATTAACCTATTTTCATTTTAATGTATGCATTTATGTTCATCAGTTATATAATTGTCAATAAGATGTTGTCAGATCATAAAATAATCTAAATCTACAGTTAAATTTTCGTTGGGGTTTCAATTTCGCGGATATTTCTTATCCACGAAATAAACGAAATTAAATCCCCCACGAAAATTTCTGCTTCTACAGTATTCAAATCTCATTCTTGATATACGGATGCAAGTGGTTGCCAAAAAAAGGGACCAGTAGACAACAATATGTCTTAACTATCCCGGTAAAAATTTTGTACTTGATAATATCTAACAGATTCATACATTGTAGGATTTCTGTTTACTTATTTGTTATTTTTATGAAATTGTAGAAATTGTATAATTTAAAAACACAATGGCAACAGTAGTATCATTATTCTTACATACTTTTGATTTTTTAACCCTGTATGCGTACATTGCCTATGTAAATTTTAAAATTGTTTGTATGCACATTGAACGACAAATTTATGTGACGTATATAATTTTTCTGACGTCGGACACTCAAGTAGATCCATGTGTTCGTGGATAGGTTTTTGTGTCCTGTTAAATTGTTCCTTTTAAAAGTTTTGGATTCTCATAAATTCTATGTATAACTTTTGGACTAGTTTGATTTCTGTAATTTATTCTTACATACTTTTGATTTTTTAACCCTGTCTGCGCTCATTGCCTATGTAAAATTTAAAATTGTTTATAATCCAGGTACTTTTGATAACTATTGTATTCACATTGAACGACAAATTTATGTGACGTATATATTTTTTCTGACGTCAGACACTCAAATCAATCCATGTGTTCGTAGATAGTAGATGTTGTTGTGTCCTGTTAAATTGTTATACGATGATGACTGATGTTCCCATATTTTGACTATTTTATTGATTGTGACTGTTTATTTAACGCATCATGTAAATGTAACGGAATTTGATGAGACTGTTATTAAAGTGAGAGGGTTAGCGCTATAGAACCAGGTTTAATCCACCATTTTCTACATTTGAAAATGCCTGTACCAAGTCAGGAATATGACAGTTCTTGTCCATTCGTTTTTGATGCGTTTTGTTTTTTGATTTTGCCATGTGATTATGGACTTTCCAAATTGATTTTCCTCTGAGTTCAGTATTTTTGTGATTTTACTTTATACCACTGTTCGAAAATTATAAATCGATTGAGAAAAACACAAACTCGGGTTACAATCTAAAACTATGAGAATCACATCAAATGCAATAGGAGAACAACGACACACCAGAAACACGACACTTAAAAGTAAACACACAGAAACGAACTAAAATATAACAATAGATATAGGAAGATGTGGTGTGAGTGCCAATGAGACAACTATCCATCCAAGTAACAATTTTATACAAAGTTAACCATGTCAATTTTAAAAAATCTAATTGTGGGTTGAACCTGCAGCAAGCCAAAATTCGCACTTGTATGGCAATGTTAAATATAGTACAAAATGACATCATTAGATGACAGGATACAGTATAAAATATGCAAGAACATTCAGAACAGAGAATTACAAAAATAAACAGTACAATAAAGAACTCGTAGACTAAGAATCAACAGAAAGTCTGAAGTGAACAAAAAATAAACGACATGCAACACACTCAGAAGCTATACGAAAACAATTGCGATTTTCCTGACTTGGTACAGGACATTTTTTAAAGAAAAAATACTGGGGTTGAACTTGGTTTTGTGGCTAGCCAAACCATGTTTCTATTGTCGATCGTGAGATTTGAAATGTTCCATGACCGTTCTAGATTAATGTAGAATTTAGTAAAAAAAAATCTTACCATGATTTCGTTTCCTCGTTAAACGGATTTTCCTTTGTCTAAAAGTATGACTGGATATTGGAAAATCTCGAGTCGAAAATTTTTTGGCCTGGTAGTTAAGACACAATAAGCAATGGTTGATTTAACCTAGCACACACTTTGGATTTCCCATGTAAATTTGACTACAACAGATGAGAATGGCATGTCTTGCTGTTCCAATTATCAACGACAAACGCAAAACGAGCCTTGATATCTTGTTTACGCCTTTTTTTCCGACAACAAATTGTAAATAGTAATTTTGTAAACATGATTAAGACCATCCCCGTATTCACAATTTTAGGATATAAGGTTCTCCTTTTATATTTGATGTGTTTTCCTCAGTTTTTGTTTGTAACCCGAATTTGTTTTTTTTCTCAATCCATTTATGAATTTCGAACAGCGGTATACTTCTGTTGCCTTTATTTGTATTTATTTGCAACTTAAAAAGATAAGTTGCTAACCAGGGGTATATGGGAAATATGGTCATATTGGTTATTCAGGCGGTTAAACCCATCCTGAGGAGGTAGGAAATCATTTGACACTGATACACATCCAAATCCGGTCGGAATAAGTATACTTAATCAAATGTCTAAAAAAAAAAAGGATAGTTCTACACAATCAGCACACTAATATAGCATACACCAACTCTCTTATGTTATCTGTTGCATTGACATATTTCTACTATACCAAGTGAACACTCTTTTGCCTCTGGCAAACCAAATTTCCTGCATTTTCTGGTTAAACCACTGTTTCCCTCCTACATATTCGATTTAGTGTTAGATTGTTACCTTAATGTAACTAAATTGCAAATATGCTTAACAACACATCCGTATATTACAAATAACATGTTTTAACTTTACGGCAGAAGAGATGATTTTTGCTTCCCACAATAGTTTAAGTAGCAACTTTCCATCAGTACTTTCTGTATATGGAGTGTACATCATCAAGTTGATACGATAGTCCAGGGCTTGCGTTTATCATCATGATTTCTCTGATAAAGGGTTGCTGCTCATTAGAAGGCTAACATATGCCAAGAGTTAAAAGTGGCAATAGTGCAATCATCCCTTCAGGCATTTGACGAACGACATCCCCAGTTTGTTACGGAATATCTAGTTCTCTTCTCAGATGACGACGTATTTGTTTCAATTTACAAATTTACAAAATCAACCACAAACTGTGCAATTCTTTTCCCCCGAAAGTGACCTACCGAATCAGATATATTACCGGGTTTGTACTTACTCAGATGACGACGTATTTGTTTAAATTTACAAATTTAAAAAATCAACCACAAACTGTGCAATTCTTTTCCCCCGAATGTGACCTACCGAATCAGCTATATTACCGGGTTTGTACTTACAAGAGTGTCGGGTGCCATATGTGTCTCATGATCATACTGCCTATCTTTACAGAGCACATGCGATCCTCCTTGGATTTTAGTGGGGTACGTAATAGTTTGACTAACGTCTCAAGTCTTCCTTTTTTGGCCTTTTTTTTCTTGCCATGTTGTTGTCATAATATTTTCAACTTATGAGTTACAATGTCCCTTTAGTATCTTTCACCTTGCTTTACTTAGTTTTGAAAAACTTAACCCTTTTGTTAAAAAACGGATGCATTTGATATATTCGAATTACTCATTTTTGTAATGTGACTTTTTGTTGTCTGTTTTACTAGTATAATAAATACTCCAGTTCTTGATATATTCTGTGATTGTTTCATGTATAACTAGAAAAATATAAGTTGTTTATTTTTGTGATATTTGCGGGTAGGTTTTTTTGGCAATAATTGATTAAATTTTTATACTCCGTGCAATATGTATATGATGTCGTTAGCGTTTTTATCGGATTTTAAAACTTATTACAAAATTCAACCGTATACCTTGTTATATCATAAAGCTTTAATTCTAAGCAATTATTTTTCAGGCTCAACGAAGTTGCAAGGAATATAAATGTGAGATTCTAATAAACCAATCCAAGTCAACATGCGATTTACCGGAACCTGAAACTAAAGGCATATTTGCAATAAAAGAGAACGATTGTGTAATTTACGTTGGCCAATCACAGGATTGCATGAGAGAGAGGCTTCTTAGTCATTTATCTGGTTACGATTCGCAGGATATTGGAGAACATTTGAAAAATATAGACAAAGAGGAAAAGGAAAGGTCTATTACAATATCTTGGGTTGATATTAAAAAACCTAGATTTGAAGAGCACCATTATCTAAAATGTGTTGCAGCGCGTCAAACGATATGGCCAAGATTCAACCGAAAACGTGGGAGACCAAAAAAGAACTCCGTTTCATATATGTAGCTTATATTTTATCATGATTTAATTCGGTGTCTTTCTATCACATATGATTGTGGATTGGTCCTATAAATTTCAGTGTGAAAGGTGTTTATTATACATAGCCACATTCTGTATGTGCTTGTCCCAAGTCAGGCATGCAGAAGCCCACAGTTTAAAGCTTGTAGTTGGTTGATGTCCGTCATATTGTTTTTTGTATCCTGTTTTGTTATAAATTAGGCTGTTAGTTTTCTAGTTTCGAATCGTTTCATATTGTCATATCAGAAACTTTTGTAGCTAGCTATTCAGAATGGGGTTTTCTCATTGTTGATGACCGTACTGTTGCCTTTAACTGCTTATATCCACTGCATTTGAATTTTTGTGGACATTTGTCTCATTTGCAATCATACGTATCTTTATTTTCATATGATATGGAAAAGAGTGCATATTTTACAATTTAAATATATACAAGTAATATAGTCAGTGAGTATGTACACATCTTCACAACTACAAGCACATTTGCATCATTGAATTATTCGCGGTGAAAAA
Organism: Mytilus trossulus; assembly: GCF_036588685.1. Classification (NCBI taxonomy): domain Eukaryota; kingdom Metazoa; phylum Mollusca; class Bivalvia; order Mytilida; family Mytilidae; genus Mytilus; species Mytilus trossulus. Next base: position 83,348,028 of record NC_086373.1, read on the forward strand.
CCACAAATAATATAGATAATGAAATACGAATACAATATAATGAATAAATAATCTAATACTTATGACTTGAAAATAATTGTATTAATTTATAAATTGTTTTTTGTCTGTGTTTTTGTTTTGTATAAATTGTTTATTTCAAAATATTTGTTACATACTTGCATATAAAGGTATTCATCTTCAATCGGATGTTTCTTACATTTATTACCATGTTCTCGTTCAACTCTCAATCTATATCCTCAAATATATGGCTTATACATGTAGGTAACACGTCTGCCTAGTGCATTCCTACAAAGTTGACACTTTGGAAACTCAGAAAATAACCGTTTATTAAATGTTAAGGTGTACCCATGCATCTTGATATCAAACATGAAATACTGTTTCATAAAACAAATACCAAGTTGTGTTTATCAAGGTTTTAAACATAACCTTTCCAACATAAACACCAGAAAAAAGGGGGAAATCTCAGATGCTCCGGGAAATTATGCAGAATGATACTGTTTTCCCATGTGGCACTTATTGTGTTGCTCAAGCAAGTACCAACCGGATGATAAGTCTAATTCAGCAGGTCACATTGGAGTACGTCAAAACAGTTTCATCTGGATAACTTCTTTACACCAATATTTAAGAATTCTGCATACCTTGCTGTTAATCAATAAGATGATATACCCAACTCACTATACACCATATACAGCGATGCAACCATACGAGTTTAAAGACTCTCTTTAAATGAAACGTTTATCCAACTTTTTTAGAATTTATATATTTATATACTGAAGAAGGTTCGGATTGTTGAAACTATTGGTTAATAGTATTACTGTGATCATAGGACTAGTGTTTCACCTAAAGCGTTTTAGATCAGCCTGATCTGAATGAAACATGTGATGTAAAAACATACCTTAGATATTCTTGATTTGCGAAAATCTAGTATTTGACAAAAACACTTTATCGTGGTAATCGTTATCTGAGTATGCACATAATAGAAATTGTCTTCATCTCTTCAAACATTGTTGTATAACATCTGCACTTTCTTAATTGTATTTTATATGCAAAAGCCGTGAAGTCATCAGTGTTAAATTTGTTTCTTTTGTAATGTGTGTACTCAGCTTATCGGTCCTAACTTCAGGATATTTATACCTTTATTGATATAAATCTTCAAAAGCTATTCATTTGTAGACTTATTCCCTTGTCAGTCTTTATACGGTCGCAAACACCTAAATTGATAAACAGCAAATACTGAAATCATGTTTGCATTAACGTAAAAACTCAAAGTTTTTTTTACATGAGTTCAGTAGCTAAATATTTACGTAGTGTTCACAAGCAATATCAGTCGTTAACAGAACGTGCCTATTGTTTAAAAATTTACAAATAACACATATTTATCATTTGAAAAGATTCAAGTTCAACATTTGACAAATGCGAAAAACCTGAAAAGATTGTTATGATTGCATATAAACGTTTTGATACTGGAAGGAATATTGTAATGTAAATTCATGAATGATATGCAATAGGATTATCAACAAACAAATCGTACAAATCGTCTCTATGGATTGATTTAATCAAAACTCAAATATTAGAATTATATTTTAAATGGACTCTTTAGTGGTATATAACGCTCGGTCTTGTCAGTCCTTACATTGCATAATCAACGATGTGGTCGACGAATGCAACACCGAATTGTGAGCTCACAACATTTGAAACTGGACGTGCTTTGAATTTGTCTCTAATGTCGAACTCCTCTACTGCTGCAACATCGTACATACCCAACTGTTCGTGGCACCTTGAGATGATTGAATGGGTGAAAATTGCATTTATGTTGATAGGTGTCATAGGAAATAGTCTGACATTCATTGTGATAATAATTAATAAGTCATTACACAATGTTACATTTTCCACGATAGGTCTTCTTGCCTTTGCAGATTTTCTATATTGCATTTCTGCAATATTATGGGAGTTATTCATGGTAGGCTATATGGACACTGAAAATAATTTTCGGAGATATTTGCAGTGTGTTAATGACGCTTTCTACACATTTATAACGAAGTTTGTTGCAAATTTACTGTCTGTATCTTATCTGGCGTCGACTCTGCTGGTTGCAACATTATCTGTATTTCGCTTTATAGTAATTGTGCATCCCTTAAAAGCAAAGCTGATTTTGAACAAATGTGTTGTCCTGACGACATTTGTAGTGGTGTGGATGTTGGCAGTATTAAATGTTATTTGGAAAAGTTCAAGTGTACATGACCTTAACAGTACTATTGCGAACATAGTTGATTTTCAAGTAACGTACACCATTCCGTTAGCTGTCGTTATAATTTTTCACACACTAAAGTTAAAGTCTCTAAGAATGAATCAGTTTAGAAATACAGAAAAGCAAGTGAAGAAAATGGAAAAGATTGTCCTTGCAATCATTTTGGCATGTATGATCCTTCCTTTGCCATGGCAAATATTACGTTTTCTGCACGTGATATCAGTTTATGACGCGGATTACATTCCACAAACTCTCAGTGGATTTTTACTCCTTATAAATAACTGCATCAATCCAATTTGTTATGCTTTCTTATCAGCAAATGTCAGGAAAAGGATTATCTTGATGTTGGTATTTCCATGTCGACATATTTGTAAATGCGAACACAGTTGTTTGTCCTCTGTTCAACACAAACAATCTACAATATACTGTGTTTCCAGGGACACAACCTCTTCTACTATGACAAGAGACACTTTCAAAAACGTTGAAGAGTAATTCAAAAGTTGTAAGTTAGAAAGGAGTGTTGACCTTTTTCTTCTTATTAAAGTACTGATGAACCTAGATTCATAAATAAATATGCTTAAACTTAAACTAGAATTGACTGTAACATTTTGAAATGATTTTGTTCTTGAATGGATTGCTTTGTACATAACCTTTTCTTTAAAATAAATTTGATAACGTATTTGTGTCCTATAGAGCTATTGTCATGTCATATAAAAATTGCAATTCCACTTATTCTTTGTTATTAGGACTACCAAACAAAAATCTGGCTACATATTGCTATTCTATCGTTTCTTTTTTTATAATCATTCGGTTATTCTGCCATTCTGTTGAAAGACTTTTTGATTTTGTATTAATAACTAATTAAGTTTATCTATAGCCACTATTGTTTCGCAATATTTTAAGTGCTGATATTGAAACAACTGTGCTGTTGAAACTTAACCTGTTCTAGTGAATACTTTTCTGCAAGGAAGTTTTCTCCTCGTATAATGTTTTTTTATTCCTATACTGGCTTATCATTATCTCCAAAGTTGTCGTTCTTTCCTCAAGAAGATTTTTTTTCTAATTTGGACGGAAATGGGGTGTAACAATGTAAAAGAGCAGTTCCCCTTGTTCGTGCTTGACATGAGTTACATGTTATCCGTATACAGAAAATTGAGGTCAAAGTCGTTTTCCGAATTGTTGTGACAGCTCATTACTACATACAGGTAGTCTAGTCAATAAAACTACAATAATGTGATGTGCCTCCAGTTAAACATCAGAAGGCCTTTATTACCAGGCTGACAATAAAATATTTAAATATAGATGGGATGACCTCAAACACATTATCCATTTACCAAAAGTGTCGTTATAACTGAATAGTTTTTCAACCAGAAACATAAATGGTCACATATACTAGTCTTTGAAATTATTTTTGATACATTTTGATTACGCGGTTGTCCTTCCAATGAAACTTGTTATGTCGTAAATCTATATTCAATGTGTCTATAATATGGTGTATGATACACCTAAACTTGTTGTCGCAAACATTAACAGATCTTCCGGGTAAGTTACACATAATGTATTGTTCTTCTCAAAGCAAAATTCCAATGTAAATCGCAGTAAACATTCTAACTTAAGCAACGAGAATTTCCGTCAAACGTTGTCTTCACGTGTCATCAATAATACGATGAATATATGAAATAGACAAATTTGAGCGTTGAATGAGGTCATTACTGGTCATTTCCTATCAGTTCTTGGCCAGAGTAAAAGAAAGTACAGCCATTTGATTCACATATTAAGATAAAACTCAAAGGGAGAATATGCTTGCAATAACAAGAACAGCGGTCATCAATGCTCTTCAAAATATTTTTATCTGAGCATCACTGGTGAGTTTTGTGTAGACGAATTGCACGTCTGGGGTATCAAATAATAAGCCTGGTACCTGTTGTAATTATTCAAACAAAAATGTCATTACTAAAGTGGCAAAGAGCGTGGCCCTCTCTAAACACGAGGCATATGATGTTTCGTCCCTATTCCCATCGTGCATTGCTGCGTACTTATATGAACGGATGCTTCATTTAGACAAGTGTTTTGTTGCCAGTCGGAGGCAGACCTGTAACCCTTTGTGGTGTGAAAGTAAAGGTCAGAATATAAAGAAACTTTTGTGATATTTTTTTAAATACAAACAGGAATCTTATTACTGCACAGAGATCCGACTAATGACATATCTTAAGATAATTACAGGGACACCTATTTTGTTCGGTGTTGATTTGTCTTCGAAAACATCCAAATAAAACTAGTTTCATTGTGATTTTCCTCACTGTCAAAATTTTAATGGCCAAATGATTAATTAAAATTTATACTCTAAAATACGATTTGAGTTCCATAACGTCACATTCAAAGTCTACATTATATGACATCACGGAACTCATTGAAGTGCCTATTGGTTCGAAGGACACATATTTGTATAAAAATGATACAAATGTATGTCTCATGAAAGAAAGGGACATTTACGCGAGCTTGAACATCTATGTCATTTTTACAAATATCTACCGGGTGAACTGTTTAAGAGTTACAATCCTAAATCAATCGCAGAAAACATTTTTGAGACATAAGTTTCAAATCTGCCTAATGAAAACTGGATTTCTATCTTCCAAGATCAAGGAATATATATCATTACTAGTAAATTTTATCAAAATAATTAAACCTTAAAAATAAATGTTTTTTTGTTTGAAAGCGAAGGTAGAGGCTCAAAAATTTTAAGTGACGTAAAACTAATCGAATTGCATTCAAACGGTTTTTTAATATTTAAGTGATGACACGAATTGTTCATTCGACAATGTGACGGACGGATGGATTAAGTCAGTTTTTAAGTGCTCTTTGACAATATGATCCAAAATCAAAAAGCACAAAAAATGTGTTCTACGATTGTATTTGTTTTTAAAATCGGACGGATCTTAACAAATTATGGATTTTCTCGACATAAAACACAAATTATGTTTCTACCATTTATTTATTTTTTCAGAAAAAGAAACACATAATAAAAATACGATGTATCCAATCTTTTAATTGATCATGGTAGTAATGAGTGAATAGGGTAGAACATTTTAGGAGATTTGATATTACTGCATAATTTTGGAAAAAGTTGATTAAGATTTTGCAGTCGATCTCCTTTCTTAAAAATCATATTTAATTGTAAGATTTTATAAATATTTGTTTTTAAGAAATGTTGTATTTAGTACGCAAATTCTTATAGTGCATTTTCAATATGTTATTGACCTTTTCATTACTTTGCAAAAACAATTATGTAGGGCATCCATTAATTAAAGCAATTGATATTAAAAAAAAAAAATAGCCTTGTATGCAACAATACTTGTACTAGCCATATGTTACGTGACCTACACGTACAATTTTACGTGGGTATATACAGGACTTACCAGCGTAATTTTTCAGGGCTCTCTTATAAAGCGTCGTACGTTTGAAGCTCATTAGATTTGAGTTTGTTTGGAACTTTAAATGTAAGTTTGATTAGTACTAAGTTCTTTATGTTTATGTTTACAACATCAGAATAGTCGTTTGTATGTTAATTCTTTGTCTTTGTTATATTCCCGTTTGTTTCATTATATCTTTGTCTAGATTACCATGGTTTCATATGTCGCAAAGCTAAATATGATGACGGATCTGAATTGCTTTTCCCCAATTTAATCCTAAAATTGTGAATTCAAAATTTATTTACGAAGTCTTAATATAAGTAAACGGCAGCTGATTGCATACCACAATACATTTAGGTCAGACCTTGATACAAAGATTACACATTCAGTGCAGATTAGTTTACTTCTATCGTAACATCATCATTACTGGGCCGCCTGTAATGCTACAAAGGGAACACGAATAAATTGAAATATGTTTCAGTACCATGTTTTATTTCATGCTCATGTCTTTTTCGAAGGAGCAACGTTTTTTTAGAAGAGCATAAACATGGAGAGGTGTGTTACTCGTTTCTCCGAACGGTTTTGAGAGCTTTCAAAAAGCCCGTAAATGATTTTTATACTATACAGTGGTCACTTCATTGACAATATTACTGTTACACGTCATACTTATCCTCAGGTACAAGACATAACGAACCGTTTAGCTTGAACCCATTTTTTTTAAATTAAGAATGCAAATTAGAGAGTATTTTAAATAAATAACATTTAAAGCTTTGGCTTAACAGACTAAAATATATTATGAGAGTCTCAGAAACCTAGTCTATATACGTTAACAGTTTTCCCACTAGTTCCTCGAGATTTCACTTTTTTATTTTTTTTTCATTTTAGAAGTTTTGTAGTATTAGGAATGACCTTTTGATAACTAAACATATAATGGGTCAATTAAAATTACCAAGTTGGTATCGGCTTTGATAGTTCGAAGTAAATAAAGTTAAATTACAAATACTCCGGGGAAAATTTAAAAAGGGAAGACCCTAATCAAATGTGAAAATCAAAAGCTCAAATACATCAATCGAATGTATAACAACTGTCATATTCCTGCGTTGGTACATTTTCTTATGTAGAATGTTAACAAAGGTACCAGGATTATAAAACTGTGGATTTAGGTTAATAACTTCTTCTGTCGGCAAGTGTAAATGAAAATTTTCAAACTGCTATAATTTCAAAATTGCATTAATACGGATTGAATGTGACATAATGTGCCATTGTGTGCATAAAACAATCAGAAAAGTTGTTTAAAAGACCACAATTTATTGTTTCATTGCGATTAACAACGGACATTTCGTGATAAATTAAACTAAGATTTTTGCAGAAAATCAACACATTTTTTTATGAAAATGTTTGTTATGAAATTATGAATATAGATTACTCACTGATTTGTCAATGATGTCGAAACATTTATTGTTTACGAAATATCATGAACAACCTTTACAACCAAAAGACCCTCGTGCTTAGTCAATAAAGACGAGCACACCCTAGAAGGTGTACTTGAATCAGTTCTTATTTATACTTAAGGGGAAATTATTACTAGCACTGCATGCAATAATCCATGTCTCTTATGCACTACATTTTCAAACATAAAAGTACAAGGGGAAATGTTGTAGATTATTTATTTTTTTTAAATTATCATATTTTTGGCATTGGAACAACAAGCGGGATCATTATTCTAAATCATTTCTTGAAAAATGTTGTCAAAAAAAGCAATCAGAATTTAATAATAATAAAAAAAAAGATAGCTAATCTTGAAATAACAGTCATTCCAGGTTTAATCAACCATTTTCTACATATGAAAATGCCTGTACCAAGTCAGTTGTATGGCAGTTGGTATTCATCCGCTTGATGTGTTTGAGCGTTTGAATGTACAGTTTGATTGGGACTTTCAATTTTGAATTTCAACGGAGTTCAGTATTTTCGTTTTATACCTTTTTCAAACTAAATTGATGAATCCAATTTTAAACATATCATGCAATTTATGCTCCACCTCGTCATGCTGCAATAGAATTGACCGCGATACCTAATTTTATTGGTAGCAATGTGAAAATGCATCACATGGGATAGTATGGTCACATAAATCTTGATTTCAATTTGCTAGACGCTCTGATTTTTCTTGTTAAAAGAAGCGACATAAACTTGATGAATAGAATGGAAAGACACACGTATCATCGAATACCTTTTCCTTTAGAGCTCAGGATGAAAGTATTATAATAAAACGTAAAATAACAGACATAGCATTTGCTAATTTTACATCATTTGTGGTATAGATTTTCTTGAGATACTAGTATGTATAAATATACATATTAATGTATATTAAAGTAGTGTTTCTTTTTTGTAGATGATTCGACAAACACTTATTATCCTCCTGGTTCTACAGACCATAACGAGCTGTGTAGCAAGCACTTGCGATGATAGACCTTTACGTCGACCTCTGCGTTCATCATATGATTATATAATTGGTAAAACAAACATATAAAATTATCATCACATTATCAAATATATTTTCAATACGGTAGGATTTGTTTAGCCGGATAATCGTCCAAATGCATCGACCACGGTGTATTTTGTTAAGTTCTAGACAAATTAAAACTTTTTTCAAGCTAGACAAATATAAAGGTAAATAACATTTTAAATCAAAAATTACGAAACAAATTACAAAATAAAGTCCATACCTGTCTGTGTGTGCACAAAAACCATATTCTTGCGGAAAACATTTTATGTTTAGAAAATATACAAATAAGTTACTATATACTTGATACTATGGTGTTAAATACAATGCAAAAACTAATAAACATGAATTAATACGTATACAGCATATTCATTTAAAAATTATATCTGCTCAAGTAATTCAGTAAACTTGCACGAAAAATGATTTGTCTGTTACACTAAAGAGTCTTCATCTTAATTTAATAAATTTGTGACATACTTTTAAATTGAGCATACTTTTCTTATGAAGAAGCTGACACTTCAAGGAAGGACTAATATATAAACAAAACCGCACAGCAAGTATTTACTTTATAAGTTTACCCATTTTTATTAGTTGGCGGAGGAACATCCGGTGCAGTGTTGGCGTCTCGGCTGTCAGAGGGATCTGACTCTGTGCTGCTGGTAGAAGCCGGAAGATCTGATCTAGAAAACGCTTTTGTTCCTGTACCAGCATTTTCGAGCACTATTCAATTGACACCAGACGACTGGAACTACTTTTCTGTACCGCAAAAGAGAACTGGATTAGGTTTGAATGATAGGGTAAGAAAATAATCCAAAAAATATATCTTGCTTTACATAAAATGCATATAATTTTCTTGTTTTAAATTCAAATTTTATGCGATATAGTAATCTTATAATATGTATATGTCTACGTCTGATAAATAAAATAAAAATCACATTTAATATTTAATTACTCTTATATGTTATTGCAAAATGCTGATTCTTATTAAACGCTTTGCTTTTACTTGTACTCTATTTTTAACAGCGAGGATATTGGCCACGAGGTAAAATTCTTGGTGGATGTAGTAGTACTGGATATCACGCTCATAACAGAGGGTCAAAATTTGATTACGATGAATGGTCAAGAGAAGGAGCAAAAGGCTGGAGCTACAAGAATGTCTTGCCTTATTTTTTGAAATCAGAAGACATGCAAATTCCAGAGTTGTCACAATCGCGTATGTAGTACATCATAACAATAGTGATCAAATTAATAGCATTAAAAGATTATTTCAATCATTGATATATTAAATGTTAATATTATAATTCACTTTTGTAATATCAAAGAATCTAAAGGGGCACTAGCTACGAGATATATAAAAATCTATTATATTATTTGTTTTGCTCAATCATTAATGCAATGCAAATGGTGAAATAATAATTGATTTTAGTAACCAGTATGGTTCAATTTTGTCTAAATAAGCCAAACACATTGATTATGAAATATTCACTTGCAAGTGAATTAATCGACATCATTGAATTCGTATTCATGTGAATTTCAATTTAACCCCTTAACTTGAGATGGATAACACGTAAATTATATGTGTAAAGTTTTTTTTGAATGAAAAGAAGGTCAACATTGAAAGTGAAACAAAGGTATACCTTATGATTAACTGATTCGATTCACACAAAAAATCATTCTTTAACAGTTAAAAACGATAATAAAAATGTATTTGTCATCTATATCAATATCAAATTAAATAGACCTATAAAATTTAAATAGCACGAGTTTGCTTAATCTATTTATATTTATATTTATGTTTACATCGCTTGAATGTTCATCGGATGACTAAAGATATTATCTCGATAGATAATTTGATGGCGTTTAGTCTAAAATACACACTACACGAAGCTACGTATTGTCATGCACGTGCCCTGTTCCTTGTTAATTTATACTTTTAATAGGTTGGATCAATGTTTTCTATTGTTATAAATCCAATATAAGAATGTGATTAAAATCGGTAAATATGAATAAGAAAACTAGTGCTTCTTTGAAAATTCATAGTAAAGGACATAGTTACAGACTTGTTTTGGGTTTGAATTTATTTTCTGCATATTCAACTCGAACAAAACACTCAAAAAATATTATAAATTTATTTATTTGGCTGAAATATTTATTGCAAATGTTATGTCATAAGGATATTTGAAAGAAAAGACGTAAATTCGGTTCAAAGGTATTTATATTCCATTGAAAAAAACATTTTGGCAGCTTATGTGTCAATATTTGTCTTTAGTTTCAATTTTCATAAATTTTGTTCAACATTGGCAGCATATCATTCTACCGGTGGACCACTTACGATAACGTCTGGTGCTTCAACGCCCATACAGCAGTATTTTAAGGCAGCTTCGTCTGAATAATTGTTTCCTACAGAAGCCTGTAATGGATCAGACAGGATAGGTATGATATATACTTTTTACAGTTGATGCAAGATATTGATTCATAAGTTTGCTATGGCTGACAGAAAATCGACTATGAATTACTAAATCAATAATATAATTAATAGTATTGTTATATGGTGTATGATGGTGCTGAATAATATATGTATATACATTTATATGATATATTTCTGACTGCGCACAAATAATCAAAAAAAGTTATACCCTATCATATTATATAACTGTAAATTCCATATTACAATGTTGCATACATCAGTAAAAGACATTTCAACTTCCGAGTGCAATACTATTGTCATTATACTATGTTGTCTATGAAAGATAAAAAAAAAATTACGCACACATGTAGATAGAAGTATGATTATCCGTAAATCAATTTGTATACTGACAAAATTCATTGATGAAATATCAGTTGGGATCGAATAAAAGACTGGTGGTAGAACACAAAAGATAATAGGAAAATATTCAACAAGTGACCAAACAACACATTAATTCAATAATGCGCGTAGCAGTGTTGTTCGGTCACGAGTTGATTTTTTTCTATATTTGAATTCTTTGATTACTCATTCTTTTTATTGCATTGGTAAATGGCTTTTTCTGATATTAAAGTAGAACCTGTAACTATTTGTTTTGGTCTATCGTCGTGAACAACGTCTTGCCCTCGCCTATTGATGTATGACGTCAGAAGAATGAAACAACCACTTTTATTTCACATGTGAAATAATAGGTTTTTATTTCAATGTGAAATCAATGAAATTCATTGCAACCGATAAAATTGAGAATGGAAATGGAGAAACAACAACCCGACCATAGAGCAGTCAACAGTCGAAGGCCACCAATGGGTCTTCAATGTATCGAGAATTCCCGCACCCGTAGGTGTCCTTCAGTTGGCCCCTAAAAATGCAACCAATGTATACTTCAATATAAATGTTAACACTGCATAACTTAATCATTCATTCTTAATTGAAATATCTTAAATTAAATTCGATTTCAAGCTCCAATAAAAATATAGCATACGTTAATTAAACATGTAAGTTCTCACTCGAAACTACAGAGGCAATTTACATTTTAATTTGATTGTAAGCATAAATTGGAAATTAAAAATCCAAGTAGTGCTATGAAGTTATCACAATTTGTAAATAATGATTGTCCCAAATAACATTTATGGTATATTTGCACACATTATATGCGTGTTTCAAAAATTAATATCTCTCCAGGGATGCTCGATGCCGAAATACCAGAAATACAAAGCATATTTGAAGTGTAAAGAGCTTATGACCAAAAATGATAAACAAAAGTATAGTCAACGCCGGACGGGGAATCAGAGCTTTGTGTTCATGATATATTTTTAAGAAGTCGTACTGATTTAAGTAAATTTAAACTTTGTAGGTTTTTGTCCAATGCAAAGTAACATCAAGAATGGGACGAGATGTAGTTCTGTAAGCTGTTTTTTAAGAAGAGTCCTGCATCGTCCGAATCTTCAGGTTTCTGTAAAGACACACTGCTCAAAGGTAATTCAAATAAATAAACAATTTATATACTTTTGGCAAAACTCTTAGGTCCTCAATGTTCACCAGCTTCCTACTTTATTTGGCCTTCAACACTGTTTGATTGAGCGTCACTGATGAGTCTTTTGTAGACGAAAATCGCATCTATCGCAGATACAAAATTTCAATCCTGATATCTATGATGTTTTATTTACTGATATATTTTTTCCTCAAATAAAAAAACGATCGTAATCGTTTGTGATCAGAGCGTCACTGATGAGTCTTGTGCAGACGAAACGCGCGACTCGTGTATCAAAAGTCTCATACCTTTGATAACTAAACTATTTCCCTTGAACATCGGTAAATTACTGTCACCCTAATTAACATCTAGAAATAGACAATAAGGATAGTTCGGTGAAATTTCTACCTAGCTACATACAACTTACGACTGCAGGCATGAGATGATTCTATATTTCATAACTTGCATCTTCTACAAATGTGTCATTATTTGTCTAGTAGAGAGTTGCCATTTGCCCTCGGGTCGTGATTTACATGTTATATACTTCCATCCATATTTTAGGTTCTTATCAGAAGAAGACGAGCTATTGGTGTTGAAGTCATAAAGGATGACAAGCGTTTACGTATATTTGCTAACAAGGAAGTTATTTTATCCGCTGGAATTATCAATTCTCCACAGATATTAATGTTGTCTGGAATTGGACCAGCATCTCATTTGAGAAAATTTGGGGTATGTTTTTATTGTAACATTTGTATGATTTGCATTTGTCTAGACATATTCTTGTATTACGATTCAAATGATAGAGTATATTAACAATGTTAAACTTTTATCTTACAAGTCCTTGATCTTAAAATTATTATGCAGTAAAGGAAAATGTACAGATTGCAAGTAGTACATATTATCATGTGTATATATTATATGTAAAATTTGATATATTTTATATTCCACCAATATCTTCAAAATCATGTCTATTGAAAAAGCAAATTTATACTTCCAATAAAGGAAACAGCAGTATAAGGATGTTGTTTACCCACTTTAGAATATCAGAGACTAATACCTTTATCTATTTTCAGATACCCGTGATGTCAAACTTACCAGTTGGAAAAAATTTACAAGATCAACTATCCATTATATTGCATTACACCATTGATGACGATATCACTTACACATCGGAAAAACTTACTGATTCTGCAAATTTTCAACAATGGAACGCATCTAGAACAGGTTATAGCCAGTTTTATTAAAACGTAACACATAATATTACATAAACTAAAACTTTGACCAAAAACACTTACTGTTATATACATTAAGTGACCAACTAGTATCAGACATGATATCATCGTTACTGTGGCCATAACTCTATTGCTGACATGTAATATCATTAACGTGGTCTTTGTTTTTTCTAGTTCGAATTGGATTCGACTACCATATAAGTGAGAGATTTAGCTTCATACAAAACCAGGTTTAATCCACCATTGTTTACATCAGGGAGTGCCTGTTCAAAGTCAGGACTATGACAGTTGTTTTAGATTTGTTTGAGCTTTTTATTTTGTCATTTTTTTTTATAAGGGACTTTTCGATTTGAATTTTCCTTGGAGTCTGATGTTCTTGTTGCTTTAATTTTTAATAATTTTATCGATAGTGTAAGGTCATTCGTTAAAGTAAAGTTTTAACTATCTAAGATATAGATTTGAATCTACTCATTTGATTATATGGTGAGTCTTGTGAAGACGAACATTCGTCGGAGTAACTTGCATTTTGATTATAAGCTTGATATATTAACGTGATACGTGATACATCGATAATGTTAGATTGTCCTCATCAGTTGATGGTCTGCAAATCTAGAATTACCATTAAGCACTGACCGTATCCTTCAAGAAAAAAAGGAAAAGACTCCGGGTCACGAAATCACTGTTAAAATTATATTTAACATGAAAAAACTAACAAACAATTTCTATCAAGTATTGACTTCAACAATACCTTAAGAATACAGTGATAGTAATCTATACAATCATGCTTTACATCATTGTATCAAACCTTCCAGCCATGTTTCCAGTTTCATCATTTATCCAAGCTAATTAAATTATGCTAGCCTAATAAGCAATCAATCGGAACTATAATTGATTTTAGTAATAATTTTGAAATCGGAGTGCATATCGACTGAAACGATTCTAACACGGTCTGGTTCCAACATTTTTCAACAATGATACTACTTCAGAGGAATAAACTAACAAGTTACAAAATGATATATATTTTGCTTTAAAATGATACTTCTACAGAAAAATAAACTAACAAGTCAGTAAATGACAAATATTTTGCCATACAAAACTGCTAGCAGTTATAAAAGATACACAATGTATGATTTGCAAATTCAGAATTCATTCAGGCTGCTGAATTTCTACGACGTCAACAAATATACAAAAACAAATAACTACATTCAAACCACCTTATTTTGTATGAAAGAAAACAACAATTTCAGTTTTGCTTACAAATCTTTATTGGGTTACAAGGCACCTTTATTAATAATGTTTATGAAAAATGTTATAAAGTATTTCATATCATTTCTGTTGTTAATCCTGCAGGAATTCTTACTCGAGCTGGTACAGATGGGACCTTGTTTGCCAAAACAGCACCGTCTTCTCAAACACCAGATAACTATCCAGATGTTTGGATATTAGGTTTCAGCTACGCATCTGATGTAGGGATTATCGAAAGTGGCTTGAAGTTTAATTATAAACCTAATGTAAGTTTACAAAAGATTTCTTTGTGTGTGTGTTCCTTTATATAATGATATAGAGCTTAGTACAAGGTACTAAATAAGATCAACAGAACCTTTATAATTTTAGGTTTTATATAATGATATACATGTATGTGTATCTATTTTCCCTTTATAAACAAAATACGTATTTCATACATTTTTATTATAATAAAACCACAAAAAAATATATTTTGGTTATAATTGATGAAAAAGAGACGACTTTTGTAACAGACTAATAAGACATCATTTTTACTGTGAGTTAACGTTATCTCGTTTTTCAACATTAAATCTTATAAGAGATGACAATATTCAATTAAAAATACAATCTATACATAGTTAGAAAATCAGTTTTATATAGCTACCCAATAACACATATACCCAATAAAGGCAACAGTAGTATATCGCTGTTCTAAACTCATAAATCGATTGAGAAAAAAAACAAATCCGCGTTACAAAGTAAAACAGAGGGAAACGCATCAAATATAAGAGGAGATCGATGACACAACAGAAACACAACATTAAAATGTAACACAAACAGAAACGAATTATAATATAACAATGGCCATTTTCTTGACTTCCAAAACTATTTTTCAACATTGACACATGACATCACGATTGACCAAAACTCTAAATCGCGCAAGTCTACAAAAAACCTGGAAACCTGGAAAAAGTCTATTAAAAAATACCATCAAATCAAATATCTTAAATATCAAATATACAACCAATGTACATTTAAAGTCAAAAGTTAAGACAATCTAGTACTGTCTTGTGGTACATTAAATAACATACTTGTGATATCTGTTATGCTTTTTCATGCAGCTATTGATATTTTAGGTTATTGAAAATCAAGTAAAAAATGCTGATTCATCTGGATTCAACTTGTTTCCAACACTCGTTCGACCAGAAAGTAAAGGAACTGTTCGGATAAGTTCGAACAATCCATTTGTAGCACCAACAATCACGCCTAATCACTTAGCATCTGCCAAGGACATCAAAACGATGTTAAGAGGTAAAGAGTAAAATAACTTTAAAAAATAATCTGCTGCTTTTATTGATAATATTTAATTCCAATACTTCTTATGTTTTCAATTACATTGTTTGCTTATTCCTACAACCCAAAAGGGAGACTTGGAAATGAAACTTGTCACTCATGGTCCTCTTTCAACTGGCCATAAAACGTTTTCCATAATGGGATGTCCGTTTGGGCTGTGCGAGATATAAAAGTACAGACCCCGACCTGCGTTCAGAGTTGGGATGTTACATCTGATAATTTGTGTGATGTAAATGCTATGCTATATGGCAGGGATAGGTAATCGTAATCTGTAATCTTAGTCGATTGGAAATGATTTTTTTTCATTTTTTCCAGTAATCGACAGTAATCTGTTATCGAAGACATTTTCGATTACATGTAATCGTAATTTAATCGATTACAGCTTAAATTGTGTTGGAATCATCGATTACTTTTCGATTACATTTCGATTACTTTAGTAAAATAGTTTGATGGAATATAACCTATTATAAATGAAAGTATGTATGTATTCATCACTTTAAAGTACAGATAAAACCAGAACCTCTGACTTGCTTTCATAAACTTGATAGCCAAACTTTCAACAGTCACTACACTGGTACGTACAACGAACACTTGATTTTGAATAGCTACTTTCAATCAATGTGACAGTTTGAAAGTAGTAAACTGGATAATGGCAAATCCGAAAATATATTTCACAAATGTGTTTAGCAAGCTAGACCTTCCTCAATTTCGACTAAAGAGATCTCGTTATTTTGGGCGTTTTTATCAATATGTCCAACTAAACATGATAATGTGAAGTAGCGTATTGGCACTTTATCCTATTAAAACGTATACATTGTTCGGATTTAATTAAATATGTGCTCATACCATTACACTGGGGGGAAATATTATGAGCATCATATCATCAATACTATGATATGTTTTCTGATTCATTTTTCATTGTAATTTTAGGAATAAGATTGGCACAGAAATTAGTAGCAACTAGATCTTTTCAAATGGTTAAACCAAGATTTTTAAGGAGAGATTTTGGGAGAATATGCAAGCAACGATTTAATTCTAATGCGTACTGGATATGCATGTTGCGTCATTTTAGTGTTCACATCTATCATGCTTGCTGTACCAATAGAATGGGAGCGAGGAATGATCCATCGGCTGTAGTTGATCAAAAACTAAGGTTATTAAAGAAAAGTATTAATTTTCCAATAAAAAAACGCTTTTTTACACGGATAATCAATTTAACAAATATTATGACACTATCTCCCTGATTATAGACGGGTCAATTATACAATTTTATGAAAACAAAGTTTGTAACTCTCTCGTGTGAAATTCAAATCAAGACAATTTAAGCTGATCTTTTTATGCATTTCCATTGTAAGAGTCTTCATGTTTCATTTTTTTTGCATTATTAGTTATCAAAGGTACCAGGATTATAATTTAGTACGCCAGACGCGCGTTTCGTCTACATAAGACTCATCAGTGACGCTCATATCGAATTAGTTATAAACCAAACAAATACAAAGTTGTAGAGCATTGAGGATCAAAAATTCCAAAAAGTTGTGCCAAATACGGCTAAGGTAATCTATGCCTGGGATAAGAAAATCCTTAGTTTTTCGAAAAATTCAGTTTTGTAAACAGGAAATTTATAAAAATGACCACATAATTGATATTCATGTCAACACCGAAGTGCTGACTACTGGGCTGGTGATACCCTCGGGGACGAAACGTCCACCAGCAGAGGCATCGACCCAGTGGTGTAAATAGTTATCAAAGGTACCAGGATTATAATTTAGTACGCCAGACGCGCGTTTCGTCTACATAAGACTCATCAGTGACGCTCATATCGAATTAGTTATAAACCAAACAAATACAAAGTTGAAGAGCATTGAGGATCAAAAATTCCAAAAAGTTGTGCCAAATACGGCTAAGGTAATCTATGCCTGGGATATGAAAATCCTTAGTTTTTCGAAAAATTCAGTTTTGTAAACAGGAAATTTATAAAAATGACCACATAATTGATATTCATGTCAACACCGAAGTGCTGACTACTGGGCTGGTGATACCCTCGGAGACGAAACGTCCACCAGCAGAGGCATCGACCCAGTGGTGTAAATAGTTATCAAAGGTACCAGAATTATAATTTAGTACGCCAGACGCGCGTTTCGTCTACATAAGACTCATCAGTGACGCTCATATCGAATTAGTTATAAACCAAACAAATACAAAGTTGAAGAGCATTGAGGATCAAAAATTCCAAAAAGTTGTGCCAAATACGGCTAAGGTAATCTATGCCTGGGATAAGAAAATCCTTAGTTTTTCGAAAAATTCAGTTTTGTAAACAGGAAATTTATAAAAATGACCACATAATTGATATTCATGTCAACACCGAAGTGCTGACTACTGGGCTGGTGATACCCTCGAAACGAAACGTCCACCAGCAGAGGCATCGACCCAGTGGTGTAAATAGTTATCAAAGGTACCAGGATTATAATTTAGTACGCCAGACGCGCGTTTCGTCTACATAAGACTCATCAGTGACGCTCATATCGAATTAGTTATAAACCAAACCCATTAATCAATGTACCGAATTGATATTTTTTTACGACAAACATGCGTTTTGTCTAGAATTTGTCAAATTGTAAAAATGCAAATCAATTACGAAGAAAATATATAATGCGTTCTAGCGGTAACTTAGTGACGGTTGAAGAAAAAGTTGTCGTCTGCCCTTAAAACCTTATCTCACATTTGATATATATATATATTACATTTGTAAGCTACTTTCATGTACCACGTGTCACAACTTTCTGGTTAAAATACATCATAACAGTACTCATGACTAAAGTATTAAAAAAAGTATATTAAATATCAGGATTGTTATTAAAATCTAAGGAGCGCTACAAATAGTATTTTTTTGTCAAATTTTTCTAAAGATGTCTTCGCCTGATAGAAGAAAATACTTAGCATTTCGATTGATGTGAACATTCCATGAACGGTAATTATACTTAATGATTGCATCAATCATATTGCATGTCAGTTCAGGACTACTGGGCTACTAACCTTCAGCCATTGGTAGTGGTATTGATTCATAAAAATGCCTTAAAAATTGTAACAACAGAAAACTTATTGTCTACATATTCGGCGCTCTAATCCAAACAGCGAAGATACAAAATCAATTAGTAATTCAAATAACATTGAAAATAAACAACCAACTATTTCATGTTTTGCAAGAACTTGAGAATACAATGCTTAAAACTTGAAGTTAGTATGAAATATTCTATGATAGATAAAATATGATATGTTATAAAGAATAGCATTTTTTCATACTAGGGTGAGAGGAATTCGAAACTTGCGTGTTGTCGACGCCTCTGTGATGAGAAATCAGATTGCTGGTGACCCTCATGCTGTAGCTATAATGATTGCGGAAAAAGCAGCGGATATCATCCGATGCACAGATACTGTTGGTAAATGGAGACGCCAAGTGTCATCGTTATTTCAATGCCACTAGCGTTAAGACTGTTTACAGTTACAACAAGCAACTCACGATATAACTTATGTATCGGCATTCGACAAAAATTTCTTTTTTCAAAATTAACAAATCAACCAAGGTCTAGTATTTCTATAAAACTCAATTTAAATAAGATTTAAAGAAAACAAATAAAATGACGAGTATCATTGTAGCTTCTTTTTGAATAAGCACGTCTTTGTCACAGTTTGTAAATGCTATGATATTCACTAAATAAAATTAATATACCGGTTTTTTGTATTGTTAGTGGGTTTTTCTGTCGGATTATGTTTTTTGACTGTATGTTAAAAATGTTTTTCTGCTGTGCCTTTGTTAATGACAGATCAGCAACAAAACCAAAGTGTCTTGCAAACAATTAAGACATAAGCTCTGGTTTAAGTTTGGAACAAACTTACCACAAATACCAGTCTTCGAAATTGCGTACGCGAATTTCGTCTAAAAAGACTCATCAGTAGCGCCCGAATCAAAAAAGTTCAAAAACAAGATGAAGATGAAGACATTTAAGAACCTAATTCTGAATTGTCACATGTACAAAATCGTACACTATGAACAATAGGAGAACCAACACCTCAAAAACATCAAAAAAATAAATGTCTCATCGTTTTCTGTGTAGAATTTTCTAAAGTATCTAAATATAAAAAAAAATGAGGAAAATCTCAGCACTGTAGAAAGTTAACTATACCTTCAGCCAAGAACGTTGTCTTTTTCTTATGACTGATGCATATTAGACCTATGACGTGTCGGCTTCATGTCAGAAGTTGTAAAAGGTTAATGTCTTCTAAACTGATTCGGTATTTACTTTGTTTCTTTAAAGAACTGATCTAAATTCACCGTTTAAACACGAAACGTATTTACCTTTCAATGGTTATCACACTACATTTCAGTCTTTCGAGCTCTTACCTACCAATCTCGACCCTTGGTTACACTGTTTCCAAATAATTTTATAAATCGCTTTAAAATTCGATTAACTGAAGCGTTAATCACCAGAAACTGGTCTGGTTATTAAAGCAATTGCAATTAAGGTTAATATGTTTTCATAACGTTTTAAAATCTGTGTCCCTTAGTTAATAATGTCCTATCCTTTGATGCGTCAAAGACATCATAAATCAATGTGCTTCATTTTCATCCAAGTTATGCCTTATCCTATATTTCGTCAAATGTACAAATGATTTAATTGGTGATATATTTAACTAACGGAGTTTTTGTGCAGCGATACGACTAAGGCGTTTAAGTCGGTCCGTTCCAGTGTTTGCTTGCCTACAAAAAAGTTATTATGCAGAAAACTCCCACGGGATATATCTTTCCAACGCCTGTGAAATGCAATATAGTATCTGTCATCATTTTGTAAGATGTATTACAGTAGAAGGTCCAAGAAAACAAGGTAGACCTGAACAAAAATGTAAATTGATATTTTCCCAAGGCATTGTTAGTGCCTTTCGAATTATGAACTTAATTATTCTTTATATACATGTCGCCCGCCTTTTCAATAAATCAGGGCAACAGAAGTTACCCGATGTTCAAATCTCATTAATCGATTAATCGTTAAGGAGTAGACAAATCTATAAAAAAAAAAAAGAGGTAATCGCATTTTCTGAAAATGGAACTATACCGGGGGTAGACATAAAAAGCGTCTTCTGCTATGCATGCATCACCTGCTACGTTAATTCGCACTTAATCAAAATGTTATAATCGGTAAAATTACAGATCTGAAAACTAAATTAACAGACCTCGAAAAACAATATCGCTGATGACACAGACCCAGAAACAATGACTTGATATAGAACTTGAAAGTCATATAGAACTTGAAAATCATAGCAACACTGGATATCCAACATATATCTCTCTATCATTCACCAAAGAGGAGATTTGAAATAATCACATATCAATTCTTCTTTCCTTTTGGTATATACTTAGATAACTTCACTTAAATCCTTGTAAAGAAATGTGTAGAGCCGGGTATCATGATGTTAGACAATATTAGTTACACATTGTGCAATTGTCGTAATACGAGAGTTTATCGGGTTAATAAAATTCAAGCCAAACCCGATATGAATTTTATTGACCCGATAAATTCCGACAAATTCCGTATTTGGACAATTGAACACTGTGTAACGAATTTATTCTGATTTTGTTATATTACATATTAGTATATTCAAATTCAATATAGGGACAATATAAACTAAATGTTTTAGATATTTAATATAAAACTGTGAATAATTAAAAATATTAGGAACATGAGATCTAAGCAACTCAATTTTTTTATTAGGTCAATGGTATAAGGGAGATAATTCCAATTGACGTAATAAATAATTGTACTGACATTTATTTGGACAATATCAGCCAAAAAAATTGCGAGAAGTTATTCTAAATTAAGATAACTGTCCTTAACACGATTCTTTTCTACAGTGTAACTGATCGAAGCTATATGTGACGGATTTTTGTGTAGTTCTGTGAACCAATACAAAAAGAAATTTTTATTATATGTATAGATTACCGAGTTTTCTACACATTTATATCGTAAAAAAAAGCTGCGAGCCACAATGTCAACCTTTTTAGGCGGGCTAAAAAGTTTTACATTGTGTCGAGCGGCTGATATTTTATGATATCTTTATGAAGAAAACACGATAATCTATACATATAATTAAAATTATTTCATCTCCCTAAGACAGTTTTACGCTTGACGAAAGCAAGTTTGATAACGTCTCCTCTCGCAATGTCACGTCGCTGATAACTTCACCTCTCACATTGTGACGTCGCTGATAATGCCTGATCTCGTTTTGGAGTCTTGATACAAGAGTTACTGAGCGACAGAGCAGGGTTATATAGGCGGAGGCAAGGACGATGAGAGGAGGTCTTACGCTGAAATTTGGTAATGATATGCTGTCTTATTAGTTAATTATCTGTGGAATCTATAACAGACCACTAATTACAAATCCGTTAAACCCAAGTATGCAATTTTCATATCTTTCTTGATATTTTACATGTTTTACCTGAAGTTTAATTTTATAGAAAATATATTTAAAAAAATGTGGTATGATTGTCAATGAGAAAATTCTCCTAATGAAACCAAATGACACAGAAATTAACAACTATATGACACAGAAATTAACAACTATATGACACAGAAATTAACAACTATATGTCACCATACGGCCATCAAAATGAGCTAAGCCCATATCGCATAGTGAGTTATAAAAGGCATCAAAATGACAATATAAAACAATTTAAACGAAAAACTAACGCCTAAATTTATATTCAAAAAATGAACGAAAAACAATATGAACAAGGTATAACTTGAATCGTCCATGTATCACATGTTTCTGCATGCCAATTTTCAACCTAATTTTAAAGTCCTATAAGACAACCCTGACCTCCAAAATATAGGTATTAGCATAATAACCCCTGGTTTTCTGAAAATCTTAAACTATTATTTTATGGAGCTCATTAATCCTAATTTTTTTATGCAAACTTTTAGACGAGTAATTATTTCTGTATCACCAAATAATTCATTTTTGCGAATTTTTTGGTAAGTTTAAGTAAAAAAATACTTCAAAAGCACTATTTTTGGGTAAGGGTAGGACTAATTTTACATACGTTTTGAATTTGAGGTATTGGTTGGTGGTCTAACACCTCATAGGACTGAAGAATGTAGAAGAGCATAGCTTTCATTTTAATGACCTTCCTTAAAGAATTTACATAATTCCAAATCTACTGTGTCGGTGGGTACAGCTCATATCGCTTTGTAAGTAATTAAAGGTCTTTTACTTGAAATGGGTTCTTTTTCTATCTTTTTTTTCTTTTAGTCTTGTGTTTTTTCTTTCAATTTGTTTTCTTGGTTTTGTTCTTTGAATTCTTTTCTTGAATTTGTTCTTTACTTTCTTCTCTTACTTTATATTATGAAATAGAAATGGGCTGATAATGATCCTTTTATTTTATGTCTAAATCGTTTTCAAATGTAATTTCTTATTTTTCTCAATTTTGTTCACGTTTAATTCAATAGGATTACACAAAGTATGTAATGATTAGACGACGATCTTTCGTATCACATATGAAGGATATATCCATTCAAAGTTGGTTTTTTTCTTATCATCCGGAGTAAGGATGTTGATCCTTCGTCCCCAATGTAAAACTTCATCAACAAAGTATGTGCCTAGAAGATAAATTACAATAAAGACGATGACCCTAGAGTAATATAATATATAAAAAATCAATTTATAAAATGACATAGCTGTACATAAAGCTATACATTGTTCATTTGTACATTAAAATGCAACAATGTTTCTTGGCAATGGAAGCTCAAAATATGTCGTTGAAATGCAAAGTTCTACTACGTTTTCAAATTCTTTAATAACTGCGCTATGGCACAATAATGTATGTACATGGAATCTAGCGTTCGTAGAATGGATCAAAATAATATTTATGCTATTAGGTGTCATTGGAAACGGATTGACCGTTCTAGTAATAATAGTGAACAAGTCTTTGCACAGTGTAACTTTTGCTACGATATGTCTTATTGCTATTGCAGATTTTCTTTATTGTTTTTCTGCCATTTTATGGGAAGTATTCATAATAGGATTTATTGACGTCAAAAATGATTTTCGAACTTTTGTCCAATGTGTTGATTTAATCTGGTATAAAATCATAACAATATTTTTTGGATATGTACTGGATATATCTCATATAATGTCTGTATGGCTAGTTGCAACATTATCGATATTTCGATATATAATCATCGTTCATCCATTGAAGTCTAGGTTTATTCTCACGAAATGTGTTGTCTTGCTGACATATGTAATATTGCTGTTGATTGCAATAGTAAGTTCTGTTTGGAAAAACAGCAGTGAAAATCTTAACAAAACTATTTCGATCATAGCTGTGTTTATGGAAACATATATCGTTCCGTTAATTGTTATTATTGTTTTCCATACTCTGAAATTAGTGTCTATGATAGAGAACCAGTTTGGAAATACCAATAACTATGTCAAAAAAATGGAAAAATTAATTCTAGCCATTATATTGACGTTCGTGATATTTCCGTTACCATGGCATATATTTCGACTTTTGCAGATATTGTCTGTTTACAAGGCTAGTTATATTCCCCAAACTTTAAGTGGTTTGTGTTTTCTGCTTAACAATTGCATTAATCCGATATTCTATGCTTTTTTGTCATCAAACATCAGAGACAGAATGATCCATTTGTTAATTTTTCCATGTCGACTCATTTGTAAATTCGAAAACTTCTACTGTATATCTTTTGGCATATTGAGAAAAACTACAGTTTACTCTGTTTCAACAGATATTACATTGTCATCTGTATAAAAGGACAATGTGTAAAAAGTTGCTACAGTAACATGCTGAAGATAACTTCTGAAGTAGATAAAAGCATTTGACTTTCAGAATTTTATTGACGATGTTCATTGCATAACACTTTTGTACAAACAAAATATTTGAATAGCAATGCATGATCTGACTTCTAATTTTTTTGTTTCATCATTTGACATCGTCAGTAAACATGAATATCATTTCAAAACTATTGTGACATAAAGTTTATGAATTGAAACAGTATAAGTTAAATAGATTACCTTAGTCGTATTTGGCACACCTTTTGGGAATTTTAGGTCCTCAATGCTCTTCAACTTTGTACTTGTTTGGCTTTACAATTATCTTGATCTGAGCGTCATTGATGAGTCTTATGTAGACGAAACGCATGTCTGGTGTATAAAACTATAATCCTGGTATCTTTGATAGCTATTAACATAGTATTGATTAAACCAATAAATATACTTCTATCATAATACTCGTGCACAAGGCTCCTTTTTCAGGATTACACTTTATTTTGATTGCTACTTGTAAGACTTCAAACAATGTGTACAGTATTAATGTGGTATGTAGTATAATGTTACAATTGTCACAAAACCCGAATGTAAATTGATAAAAAGTTATAAAAGATTGACATTGAGACAGAAAATCACAAGAGACGACTAAAAGTTTTGTTTACTGTGAGCAAAACCCATTAACAAGAAAATTACACAGCATAACAAAAATAAAATACTACTTTTATGGAATAACCATTTTACAGATGATATCGGATATGTTCATTATGGCGTGAATACTCTTCTCTTTTCACGAATGTGAGCTACCGAATACAGTTTGTGGTGTACATGTGCATTTGTATGTAATCAGTATCTTCCGTAGATTTGATTTTCAAAAGTTAAAAGGGTGAAATATAATCCTTTTATGTGTATCCATGGCATCCTTCTGCATTTATCTACCATAAAATATTGCAAAAAAGGGGGGTGAAATTATCACGTATCCACCAAAATTTGGATCAAACTAGAATTTCAATGCCATTGAGTGATCCCTTTTTAGAAACTATTGACATTTATCTTCTAAATGATTAAATAAAAAATGGTATCTTTCGCCTCTCTTTTTCGTAAAATCTAATCGCAAAGTTCGTGCGACAAATATATATGTTGAAGGCCGTACATTGATCTTTAATGGTTTTCTCCTTTTTAAAATTGTTATTTGGATGGAGAGTTGTCTCATTGGCACTCACACCACATCTTCCTTTATCTTTGTTATATACGGGAGATAATTAACAATTTCTGGTTGATAAATGTTACTTCAAAATACAAAAGATATGTTGTGTAGTCCAAAATGTCAAAAAACAGAAGTTCTTTTTTTATGAAATGAAACGTAATTTAAGAAATAAAAGTTGCAGAAGAAAAGAGAATATCAGAATATCATCAAAAGATCTTAACGATGAAAAGGTGGATTTGGTTTTCAAATTTAAGAGCAAATATATCATTTTTAAAGTCTTCAAAGGGCTCGGTCAAAGAGCTCTTAAGAGCTCATGTTCCTTAATATTATGTATTTATGCAACCCGACTACAGATTACTTTGAATTAGGATTACTTTGAATAAGGATTACTTTGAATAAAGATTATTTTGCGTTGAGTTGTGGAATTGACATTTTTTTTATTGGTTCTTTTTTCTGACTTTATATCGTGAACATTGTGTAATAGTAATTTTAATGGGTATAACTTAAACTTAAATGACCTCTTAGGAGTTGATTCCGCTTAAAATTTAGTTGTGGGGTTTTATTTTATTTTTATATATTTCTTTTCATGTTCTGTAATCCCGTTCTTTTTTCAGCTTTTTGATTGCATTCAACTTTTTTAATATGTGATTACGTATTCGGCTAAAACGGATTCATTTTAAAAGTACAATAGCTACTCAATATCATATGCTAATTATAAATATTTGGTAAAAAAAATTGTGAGCTAATAAAGTATCTAATAAATCATGCCAGTGCTAACGCACTGACTAAGCCGATACTGCTAATAAAGACTTGCACTTTGTCAACAACGGTATCGACTCAGTGCTAAAAACAAAAACTGTGTATGTATCCGACAGTTCTTTTCGTGAATGACCATCATCGAGGAAACTCTAACCAATAAGGCTAAAGATATTTAGATACTTGAATAATTTAGTAGATGTCTGACCAAAATTAGGCAATCCGCTTGAACGAAACTTTTCTTGTGGGAGTCTTTAAAGCATTATCGGATTAAAATATTATTTGATAGATTTTAGACTTATAAAACAACAACTTATTACAAAAATCAACAGATATAAGAAGAAGTGGTATAAATGCCAACGCGACTCCATCTAAGTCAAATTATGAATTGAAATCGTTTAAAAAAATCAAAAGAAATATCACTAGACATATCATCATGTTTGTTTGCTGACCGTATATACAAATAAACTCTTTAAAGATACTTAATTGACATTTTGTATTTACGCCAACCGTGCGTTTAGTCTACAAAAGACTTATCAGTGACGCTCGAGTACATATCCTAATAGAAATAACAGCTTCCAATTAACATGTCTGAAATTTCTTACAACTCGACTGTTCAAGTATGATGTTTGTCTCATTAAACAAATACTGGTGGCAAGGTGGGACAATAATCTCTTTTTTCAAATCAACTCATAAAATTATTCAGAAGTATATAAAGCTCTGTTAAGTTCATTTGCACGTTCACATGCCATAATGTTTCCTTACAATGAGAGTTCAGAATTCAATGTTGTCAAGCAAAATGAAACAATGTTTTCAAATTCGTCATCAACCCCATAAGCGAACAGATACACATGGAGTCTTCCGATCGTAGATTGGATAAAACTTTTTATTTTACTAACAGGTTTCATTGGAAATGGGTTGACCATTCTAGTCATAACAATCAACAAGTCTCTGTAGAGTGTTACTTTTGGTACAATTTGTCTTATTGCTGTAGCAGATTTTCTTTATTGCTTGTCTTCAATTTTATGGGAAATATTCTTAATAGGATTTATGAACATTGAAAATGATTTTTGAAATTTTGTGCAGTGCATTAATATTATTTGGTATAAAATCCTAACAATATTTTTTGGATATATGCTTGATATATCGTATTTAGTGTCTGTATTGCTAGTTGCAACGTTATCAATATTTAGATTTATGAAATGATATGAGCAAATAAGCCCTAATACGGATAAATCAGCATGTGCAATACTAAAAACGTTCCACTGTCGATATAAATCAAGATTTAATATTGCTCTTCGAACAGGGCCAATACGGAAAAAAACAGGGTCAATACAGAAAAAAGCGGGAAAAAAGCCGTATTAGCCCTACAGGACGTTCACTTCCGGTTTTCAATTTTCTTACGCCATTACTTAACTTTGGAAGTATCATTATGCATCAAAACATTTGTATAATATTTTTTAAATTAAAGTCATAAAATAAACAGGTTAAATGATGTGCAATGTTTTGTAACGTCTTAAAGTTTTGAAACGGAAAATACAGGGCCAACACAGTAAAAAGCGGGAAAAAAGCTGTATTGGTCCATGGGCTAATACGGGACGTTCACTTCCGGTTTTTAATTCTCTTATAATCATTTAATAAAAGTGTTATGAACTGGCTGTTTCTGTATTGGCACTGGTATAGATTCTCGGTCAGCTGTATTGGCCCTCGACCCTACGGGTCTCGAGGCCAATACAGCTAACCTTGAATCTATGTCATGGTTTAAAATTTTTGGAATTTGCATGATTCTTACATAGACTGGAACTTAAATATTCGATTAATAAATAGTTATCACAGAGATATGTCTCGCTTTTATGTAATTTATGTAATTTGCATGATGCAAATGTTGAAATAAAAAAAAGCAGCACTTTAACATGTAAGTATTGCAAATATTCAAAGTCAATAAACCCTGACTGAAGGTACATGGCTAAACAGTCTCCTTGGAAATGAGATTTGCCTATGCTAATATAACTGCATACCAAATACCATTGACTTATCATAAGTAGTTTACTTAAACAAACCGAATACATGTAAACTACGCAAAAGTCAATTGACAATAACTGAGGGACGGGTCAAATAATCTCCATGGTAATGAGATTTGACGATGTTAATTCAACTGCATATCAAATAGCATTGACCTACCAATAGTAGTTCCTCAAAAACCGACCTAATCTCAAACTAATAAAGTTTCAAAGTCAATAGACCATGACTGAGGGGCAGGGCCAAACATTCTCCATGGAAATAAGATATGCCATTGCTCATACAACTGCATACCAATTATCATTAACTTACTACTAGTGGTTCCCCATAAACATAATCACAAACTAATACATGAAAACTGAGCAAAACATACAATTTAAAAGCCAAGGATATAAAAATAATAATTGAGGAGATTTCAAATCGAAAGTACCTACAAAAAAGATAGGCAAATCCACTTGAACCAAACTTGAGGGAGTTTTAAAGGATTATCCATTTAAAACATTGTTTCATGTTCGTTATAATTTCCCCTAGGGCTATGTGTTTGCTAATCTTTTCTACAAAATACCCTGATTGAAATATCAGCTTCCCATTAACAGGTATAAAACTTTAATCAAATCGACTGTTCATGTATGATGTTTGTTTGTCTCATTTATTAATCACAATAAATACTGATGTCCTAGTGGGAAAATAGTGGTATCTGATTCAAAATAAACTCATTAGATTATTCGGGTGTATATATAAAGCTCTCATATGTCCATTTGTACATTTAGATGCCAAAATGTTTTCTGGTAATGAGAGTTTAGAATTCACTACTGCAATGCAAAATGATACAATGTTTTCAAATTCTTCAACCACTCCATTTGCAAATAACCCTAGATGCACATGGAATCTTGAAATCGTAGAATGGATAAAATTGACAATCATGCTGACAGGTGTCATAGGAAATGGATTGACCTTTCTAGTTATAATAGTCAACAAGTCCTTGCACAGTGTAACATTTGCTACAATTTGTCTTATTGCTGTTGCGGATTTTCTTTATTGCTTTTCAGCAATTTTGTGGGAAGTATTCATAATAGGATTTATGAACATCGAACATAATTTTCGAAATTATGTGCAGTGTATAAGTTTTATTTGGTATAAAATCATTACAAAATTTTTCGGATATTTACTGGATATATCGTATTTAGTGTCTGTTTGGCTTGTTGCAACATTATCAATTTTTCGATATATAATTATTGCTCATCCTTTAAAGTCTAAGCTTATTCTAAAGAAATGTGTTGTCGTGTTGACATTTGTAATAGTGTGGTTGATTGCAATAGTTGGTACCATCTGGAAAAACGTCATTGCGCTCAACAATTCAGTGTCGACCATAGTTTTGTTCATGGAAATATACAGTGTTCCTTTAATCATTATTATTATTTTCCACACACTTAAATTAGTGTCAATGAAAAGGAATCAGTTTGGAAATATAGATAAACATGTTAAAAAAATGGAAAAAATAGTTTTGACAATTATTTTGACGTTTTTGTTTTTTCCGTTGCCGTGGCATATATTTCGACTTTTGCAATCTTTTTCTGGTTATGAAGTCGGCTACATACCCCAAACTCTCAGTGGATTGTTGCTATTGCTTAATAACTGCATTAACCCGATATTTTATGCTTTCTTGTCCCCAAATATCAGAAGGAAAATATTCCGGTTAGTTACCTGTCCTTGTCGACACATTTGCACATGTACAAAATCCGCCTTCCTCGGAAAATTCCACAAAACAACAGTATACTCTGTTTCGACCGATACAAAATTGTCTACTATAGACACAGATATGTAGAATACCAGTGTATACTCATTGTGTTACAAATGATTCATAAACAATGAAAATATATTATATTGAAGACATTGTTTTGAAAGAAAATAATTTAGCCATTAATTGTATTTACTGAATTAAAATGTTGTGTTATATAAGTCTTCATTCAATTTTGATATTAACAGATACACATTTAATATAAAAAGACCGTCCAAAAGTATAATGACGATTTTTCCTTTCGATTTTCATGTCATACTTATAAAAAATCATTGGTGTACCTATAACCTTACAAAAAGGAATATAATAGTTGTTATCAATTCGTTTGATGTGTTTGGGCTTGTGATTTTGCCATTTATTAAGATTTTCAATTATGAACTTTCCTCGGAGTTTAGTAATTTTGTTAAATGGAATCAAATTGTTGTTTTACAATTCATAAATGTATCTGCAAAGATAATGAGCTTTTTCACCAAATTAACCCGAACTGACTGCAATAAACGAATCAACAAATTACGTCTGAGTAAAGGATCAAGACAAGACAAAAACATGCTATATTTGGGTTTTTTTCGATTTATTGGATTAAATAAGAGATTTTCTGTACTGATATCATCGCTTTTCTTGTATGTACCTTTTGTTACTTCACCCCTGTGAGATTATAATTTTGGAGGAAGTCTAACAAACTTTTAAAAAAAAAGATCCTTTCACATGTAGAATGTCTAAGTTTGTGTAAATTTCTTGTAAAGGTGTAACTTGAAAGGATTTAATAGTAGTAGAAACGAAGATACGGGACAAGAGCGAAAGACATTTAATGTCTATGTATCCGACCAAAACATTAAAAAAAATATTTGAAAAAAATCTTCTTTTTGCATCATTGTTTGGAGATCATCAATATGAATGAAACAAGAAGCTGAATTTTAACAAACAAATTAATATAAAATAAAATTTAAAAAAAAAGGAAAAGCATAAAATCCTAACTAAGCCAGACCGGTACGTGGACAGTTTTAGTGGTGAACTCGACCTTTAGATTATGGTGTTAATACGTTGTTTCAAGTATTCAAGTAGAAAAACGAACTAACGTATTTTCATGAATGACAATTTTCATTGAAATGGTTAAAAAGCTCGACCTTTCTGTATGATGTCAATAACTTCTAATATAAATATGGGATCGAGTGTTTGTAATCTTGAATGAAAGTTTTAACTTACTACAAATCAAACATTCGTGGGTTTAGTATGACTGAACATTCAGTGTCATTGTGTTGACGGAAGTACAAAATTTGTTTGTTATTAGTATAATGTAGGTATAAAATTTTTAATTAATAGAAAAATATCACAATATTACCAAATGTTTTGACAAAATTTTGTTTCTCAAATACCCGAAAGACCAATATTAAGAACTTGTTAACAACCTAGTACAGTGTGGTACTCCGGGCACCGTACTGTACCGACAATCATATCAACAATACTATGAAATCTCACAAAACAATTTTATCCGCCTCATTTGTGCGCCTGTTCCAAGCCAGGAGTCTCTGATCTTTGTTAGGTTTGTTAAGATGTTTTGGTATTTTAGTTCACTAGTATATGTTTTGGAGTTTAGAATGACTTTTTTTTTCAATGAACTAGTACCCATTTTTGATTAGTGGCCAGCTATAGTTCTCCTCCGGGTGTGGGATTTTCTCGCTGTGTTGAAGTCCCAATCGGTGGCCCTCGGCTGTGTTTTGCTCTTTGGTCGTTTGTTTTGTCCCTTTACTGACACACTCCCCATTTCCATTTTCAATTTCATTTGCTTTATCAAAATCTTTGCGATTTGAAATCGTTTTTGTTTTCAAAATCTTTGTAGTGACAATTGAAAAGTCAGTCCGAATGACAAAGTTATCTCCCATTTCGTATATTTTATTGAAAAACGAAATGACAGTCGGTAACGTTGCTTTCGCAGGGAAATTTGAATATTTTGACCTGAGGAAACGAAAATAGAGAAGGTGTGTCGTTGCTCGGGAAATCAATGCACTCTTCTGATAGAGAACTAGAGATAAAGGATACTACAGATACAGTCGAGTCTTCCTCATATCTTGACTTACATCTAGAAATTGACAATGAGGGTCAGTTGAAAGCAAAACTTTACGACAAAAGAGATGATTTCAGCTTCCCAATTGTGAACTTTCCATTTCTATGTAGCACTATTCTAGCAGCGCCTGCATACGGAGTATACATCTCACAATTGATCCCTGAGCATGTATTTTCTATTATGATTTCCATGATAGAGGGCTGCTACTCACAAGGAAACTATTAAACCAAGAGTTCCAAATAGTGAAGTTGAAATCATCCCTACATTAATTTTACGGCCGCCATCACGAGTTCATTGGCCGTTATGGAATACGCGTGTCACAGATGATATGGGATGTGTTCCTAATGTCGTAACTACAATATTCTTCCCTTTTCACGAATTTGACTTACCGAATTAGTCTACTTACCGGATTTGTAATAACATAAGCAACACGCCGGGTGCCACATGTGGTACAGTATCTGCTCACCCTTCCGGAGCCCCTGAGATCACCCCCAGTTTTTGGTGGGGTTCGTGTTGCTTAGTCTTTAGTTTTCTGTGTTGTGACTTCTGTACTATTATTTGTCTGTTTGGTTTTTTTTGGTGTTTTTTTAACCATGTCGGTTTGTTTTCGATCTATGAGTTTGATAACCGAGCACCTGTGCACTAGACTTGCAAATGTTCACATTTGTCCTATTGGCCTTTGTTGAATAGTTGTCTACTTGACAAGTTGTCTCATTATCTCATTGGCAATCATATAACATCTCATTATATATTCATGTGGTTCTATTAACTTTCACTGATCAAAATGGACGCATTAATTATTTCAAAAGTAATTTGTCTCCTTAAATTCCCTGACATAATTGTTCTTAATGGAATGTTGCGCTACAAGGTCTTACTTTCGAATTACCACATTAATTATTCTATATTCCTTATGGTTCAATCCACCATTTTTTTATCAAAATTTCCTGTTCCAAGTCAGGAAAACGGCAGTTGTTATCTCATAGTTATTTTCTATGTGTGTTGCATTGTCATTTTTTATTTTGTCGCACTTCAGTGTTTCTTGTTGTTTCGTTTGTTTTCCCTCTTTTTACCTCAGTTTTAGTTTGTAACCCTATTTTGTTTTCTCTCAATCGATTTTGACTTCTGAACAGCGGTATGGCCTTAAAAGTTAATGTTGCTTTTTTGGCATTTTGTCTGATGCTTGTTCCGTTTCTGTGTGTGTTACATTTCAGTGTTGTGTCGTTGTTCTTCTCTTATATTTAATGCGTTTCCCTCGGTTTTAGTTTGTTGCCCCGATTTTGTTTTTTGTCCATGGATTTATGAGTT